>NC_056735.1:265350683-265383183 GCF_019279795.1 Protopterus annectens | reverse complement strand
AAAAGTTATTACAGTTTAAGCCAGTTATACTGGCTATTTCTGGAATTCATATTAGTTTGATTGATATAATGTGTTGCAAAAGCATTGGTATGAAATAATGTGGTACAAGCTATAGCTCCTTAAAAGTTGGGGAATGCACTAACTGTTTCACACTGACAACGTTTAAGTATTCATTTGTAACTGAAGCACATCTGCCCTGGACATATTTCTTTATGTTAAAAATGTACTTTCAAATGTACTCTGAAATTTTGGCATACAGAAGGCTTTTCTGTAGGCAGCAAAAGAACAACAGCAGCAACTCTTATAGGCATTTGTTAATGTATTGCGCTGTCCTAATGTCCAGAAGCAGTGTGGGTCATCATTTTTAATTTTTATTTTGTTCTAACTCAAAATAAATGACCCGATAGTGGCAGACATACTGATGTGATTTTCATTTTTGTCAGTGCTTTCTCTTTCTCATAGTTCATAGGTTCATAGGTTAGTACTAACTGCCCTTGTGGGCCATTTTAAGCCTAGCCAATTACTCCATGTGAGAATCAAACCCTGCACCTTGTGTCTGCAAGGTAAACACCTTAACCATTATGCCATCCTCCCACCCCTGTAGAGTGTATTCTTTATCCTTGCAATATGAGATTATCATGCCCTATGTATCATACAAGATGATCTTCTTCTTGAGGGATCCACAGGTTTTTGAGAGTAGTCATTCTGTTCTCACAGTGTACCTTGACCTAGTCAAAGTGTCTGACACTATGCCCATGTGAAGATGTGAGGTATTGCCAGCTATGCCAGGAGAATTAGGGCAGCGGATATGTAACATATGCCAACACAGCTAGCTGGAATTTTGTAAAGAATTATATATCATTTGCATATCAAACTGATTTGTACAGATGCTTGTGTTGAAAATGTAATGAAAAGTTGCTTGTGTTAAAAATGTATCAACAGTAGGTCCTGCTGGACAGAAAAGAAAAATGCATGCATGTAGTAACTGATTAAATGTATGCATTGTAACTGTTGAAATGAATATATTGTAACAGAGGATACTGGAAGAGAAGAGGTTAATCACAGTCCAGCTGCAGCTAACTTTGAAAAATGCTCTGAAATTAAATTACCTGGCATAGGACAGAAAGATTGTATATTGCAGTTCTTAATGCAGCCAGAAACAAAAAGTCTGCACAAGGAGCTTTCTATATTATCTTTGCAGTGAACTAATTGCTACTCTGGAAGGATAGATGTTTGAAATTGTGTTATGAATTCCAAAAGCTGCAACAGATCTGAGCAAACTGTGTGTGTGTGTGTGTGTGTGTGTGTGTGTGTGTGTGTGTGTGTGTGTGTGTGTGTGTGTGTGTGTGTGTGTGTGTGTGTTATTGACACACATGTGCTAAATCCTAGCAGTTTCTAGCAATAGGGGTAACATAGGAACTAGAAGTCAGATGACCAGATGTATGTGATGTCATTCTGTAATCTAGGACCAAAATGATGTTTATTACTAGATGAGACTGAAGTCTCATTGCATTCTATCACAGATAACATTCTATCAAATATGGGCAAAGGCAACCTGACAGGAGGTCTCTTTAGTGACCTGACAAAAGCCCTTGATCCAATTGATCTTAACTTGCTATTTGACAAATTACCTGAAATAGGCAGTGACAGTGTAAAATCTTGGTTTGTAGATTTCTTCACCAATAGATCCTTCAAGGTGAAAGTAGGCCCCTCTGCTATTTTACATATTTATCAACAAACTCCCATCAGATCACCCACAGGTACCTCTAATTTTTTATGCAGATGAAATGGTAATCTACAGATCAAACAAATTCCACACTGTTATACAAACCCAGCTCCAAGATGACCTCCAAACCCTCAACCAGTGGGTAATCAGCCGGAAAATTATACTTAATCCCTCAAAAACAAAAGCAATGCTATTTGGAACTAACCAAAAAAATAGCCAAAGCACCCAGCTGCCTTAATGTTAAAGACATTAACAATACCACTATAGAAACTACCACATCCTTTAAATACTTTGGTATTTGCCTAAATTAGTCTCTTAACTTTCAACTACACATTCAAAACACATGCAAAAAGTTCAATACACTACTGTTCTGGGCAAAACATAGGTTCATAGTTTCATAGGTTCATACTAGGCTATCTGCCCTGGGGCAATTATAAGCCTAGCCCGATTCTGTGATTTGAGCATACTGTGCCCTTTTTAAAGTTTAGTTTACTGTGCCTCTGTCTAATAGTGACACGGGAGTAATCCCTTGGACAAACCTACAATCCCCCATCCACTTATCGAGATTCTTCTTGAAGAGATTCAGTGAGGTGCTCTGCCTCACATGAACTGGAATTCTATTCCAGAGCGAAGGGAGCCTCTGGGTTATGAACTTGTCCCTCCAGAAAGTTCTATTTATTTCTGTGCTGAGGTTCAAGTCCCTCGAGCATGTGGCTCTAAGGGATTTAGATTTACTGAGGTGGAGCATGTCCATTAATTCTGGATTTGACATAGCTTTGTATGTCAGGCATAGATCGCCTCGAAGTAGGCGGTATGCAACTGAGTAGAGCTGGAGTCTTTTTAACCGAGCAGCATATGGCATCTGTTTGAGACCCTTGATCCTCTTGGTGAGATACTTTTGGGGTCTTTCTAATTGCTGCAGGTGTCGGGTAAGGTACATCCCAAAAGGGGCATTGTATTCTATGATGGGCCTGATGAGGGATGAATAAAGGCGCACGATTACCTCTCTTGATCTAGATGTGAAACCCTTCCTGATGAGGTGGGCTATGTAGAAGGTCTTTCTAACCACTTTGGCAATGTGGTTTTCAAAGGTGAGATTGCTATCAACTTGGGTCCCCAGGTCCCTAATAACTTTCTCTGTACTTAATGGGTTTCCGCCTATGTGGTAATTTGTGGGCACATTGTTTTTGCCAAAGGGTATGACTATACATTTTTTGGCATTTAGCTTTAAACCATGGCACTGGCACCAGTTATCTGTCTCTGTGAGACCTTTTTGAAGGATGTTTGTGTCAGCTGGAGAGTTGATTATGGCGCCCAGTTTGCAGTCGTCTGTGAACTTGGTGAGCCATAGTCCTCCCACGTTTGCCTGTACCTGGGAAAAGTATATACCGAACAAGAGTGGTCCCAGGACAGAACCCTGTGGGACGCCACTTGTGACCGGTTTCAAGTCTGATATGGCTCCAGCAACTCTCACTCTGTGGGTTCTGTCTTTGAGCCAGTTTGCGACCCATCTTGTTACATAGGGGTTTATATTTAAGCTGGATAGCTTATCTATGATGCCCGAGTGGGGTATTGTGTCAAATGCCTTTGCAAGGTCCAGATAGGCTGTGTGGACTACCTTCCCTTCATCTATGGCTTCGGTGACTGTTTCAAAGAAGTCAACTAGGTTCAAAAGGCAGGATCTGCCCTTGACAAAGCCGAACTGGGTAGGATCTAGTGTCTGTAGGTCCCCAATGTCTTTGTTTATGAGCTCCATGATGATCCTCTCCATAGCCTTGCAGACTAAGCTAGTCAGGCTTATGGGGCAATAGTTTCCAGGGTCCGTAGAGGCTCCACCTTTGTGGAGTGGGACCACTGTTGCTGTACGCCATTCTGTGGGCACATATCCTGTAGTGAGGCTGAGATTGTATAGCTGTTTTATTTGAGGGATTAGTTCCTCTTGTAGTTCATGTAGGATGCAACCTGGGACGCCATCTGGTCCCATTGAAGCAGTGTTTTTTGCTTTGGAGAGGGCAGCCTTCACCTGAGCATCTGAGATATTTGGGAGCAGCCCTCTGCCGGGATAGATACTTGCTCTTTTGGGGGGGAGAAGTTTGCACTGAAGCTGTCTGCCAGGATACTGGCGATGTCTGTGGGTTCAGTGTATTTTTTGTCATTTAGAATCAACTCAGAACAAGTCTGGGAGTTGCATCCCAGGTTTCTAACATAACTGAAAAAAGCCTTATAATTGTCTTTGGTGTCCTGTGCAATTTTTCTCTTGAAGCTGGCCTTGGAGGATTTTATGAGGGATCATAATTTTTTACTAGTACTGATCAGAGATGCCTTCCCTATTAGGGATTTTGCTCTGTCATGTAGTAGCTTCCTCCTCCTTCTGTTGTACAGTTTATTTATGGCAGGGGTCCACCAGACTGGACGCCTGCCTTTGGATGATTGGGTCTTGGTTTTGTTTGGGATAGCGTGATCCATGCATTCCTGGAGATGTCCGTAGAATGCATTTATATAGGATTCTGCAGTTTGGGCTGTAGTTTCCACTGGCCCTGGGGCCTTGAAGGATTCCACTTCAGTTTTGAGAAGTGAGAAGTTCGCTTTTGAGAAGTTTTTCACTGTGGTTTTCTGGGCTGGGGGTGGGGTCGGGATGTGGACATCCAGCGAAATTAATTTATGGTCTGATCTTACCAATGAGGGATATACTTCAGGTGTGGAGCATAGAGTCCCCATGTTGGTAATGATCAGGTCTAGTATGTTGTCCCCTCTTGTGGGAGTGGTGACTAGTTGTTCCATAGCATTTGAGTTTATAATTTCCAGGAATCTTTGGGCTAAGGTGCTGGGGCTTGAGTAGTGCTCCCAGTCAATGTTTGGGTAGTTGAAGTCACCCAATATAATGGTGTTCGGAGAGATCTTCATGTTCTCCAATGTTTTCAGGAAAGCCGAATGGGATTCCTGACTTTGAGAGGGTGGTCTGTAGGATGCTATAAACTGAAAAGCAGTCTTGCCCACTGTTAGTTGCACATGGATGGTCTCCGATACTGTGCAATGCCACTAACCTGGAGGTGTGGATATCCTTGATAAATATGGAAACTCCCCTCCTTTTGTGGTTCGGTCCGGGTTTTGGGGCGAAAAGCATGATACGAGGTATAGCCTGGTAGTGCTGGGGTGCTCTCTGGAGCCTTGAACCAGGTTTCTGTCACTGCACAGATATCGATGTTCTCCATACTGAGGAGAGCTTCGAGTGCGTGCATCTTGAGGTTAAGACTTCTGGCGTTTAGCAGCATTACCCTTAGTTTCTTGTTCCTTGTGCTGTCTATGGGGTGGGTTTGACTTTTGAGCCTTGCCTAAAAAAGGCACTATGGGGGTGGCAAGAGCCTTTGCCAATATCCGAAAGCCCAGTGGTGACAGGTGCAAGCCGTCCCTAGCAAAGCAACGTGGCTTGTCGAGCATGTCATCCCAGGCTGACAGACACTGGATCCCCTTTGAATGACACCAAAATTTTAGCCAATTGTTAAAATCGATCATTTTGTCTTTGTACTGTGGCATCATTCTAGGTGAGGGTAAGATGCTGCTCAAGGTCAGGGTTATACCAGCCTGGGCTACATGATCAGAGAGCTCCTCTATGTCTCTTTTCATTTAGTCCAGGGAGGTACGTCTCACGTCATTCACACCAGCATGTACAATGACTGAGTCATATTTGTATTTGCTTTGGAGTGACCTGAGTGCTTGCGTTATGTGTCGGATCCTAGCACCCGACAGGCAGCTCACCGTGACCTTCTCTTTATTCAGCCTGGTGAGAGGGACGTCAGTGTGTCTGACAATAGAGTCACCTATAACAAGAGTATCAGGTGTGTTATTCAGCCTTAAGGGCTGTGGCTGCTTTGCACACTGACTTTGTGGGTTATGTGTTGTGTGTGTTTTGTTTTGAGGTAGCGTTTGCTTGGATGTCTGCTTTGGAGGTCTCTGTTGCTTAGGTAGATTTTTATTTAGAGCCTCCGAGTATGTTTTTGTGTATTTATGTGTTTGGTTCGCTGATGTGGTGGGACTATGTGATACTGGAATTGTGTTGTGTGAGGTTACCTTCTCCTCCTGACTGGTTACACCAGTTTTGAGATGAGAGAGCTCAGCCTCCAGTTTGGCTAAATAGTTGCATCTCTCACATATATTTGAACCTGTTTGGAGGAGGAGAGGGTTGTCCGTGTACATGAGACAGTTGTAACATTGCCTCAAAATTCCTGGATTCACCAGCTGGAATGGAGAGGAAACCATTGACTGACCTTTGGACATGCTAGAGTAACAGGGAAACTGAATTTAAGACGGACCAATAGAGGACAGGGTAATCATAGAGAGTATAAGAGTAAGTAGTGCTTATGGTTTAATAGTGCTAACTTGTATGATTACTTAATTGGACCAGTGAAGGGCCTTAGAATGAGACTATGGTGTTTAAAGTGAGAGATAGAGCAGTTCTAAGGGAAAAAGTGAAGAGCAGACTTTGTGGAGCCAGGAATAGTTTAAACCCAATTAGGCAGCGATGCCCGCTGTTGCGCTATGCACATAAATGCGGAAAACCGTGCAAAAGAGGGTTTTAACAGAGGAAGATGAAGGAGTTTTGGAATTGACCCAAAATAGCCAATAAAACTACAGTTTCAAGTCAGTAACCACTCCCACAGGGGCAGGCAGGCTGCTCAATGTTTTTCACTGCCACTGATCAACAGAGAGACTTTCCTTTAGCCCAAGCAAAAAATGACCTCACAGAAACTTACAAACAGTTCAAGAACAGCAAGCCTGTAACTGAACTTTTTTAAATCTCAGAAAAGTGGGGAAAAAGGAAGATTTTTTTGTTTTTTTTTTGTTTTTTCAGAGATAGCAGAGGTTAACAAGTATCAACAAGTTATAACAGTGCAGTAAATGACCCCACACAAGAGTGCTAGGCCAAAGACAGATAAAATGCAAGTTTTGAGAAAAAAACGATTTTAAAAATAAGTGCAAACAGGAAATTCAGTAAACAGCTCTAGGTTGTGCTCTAAATACAGTTACTAATGCAGAAATCAAATTTAACAAGCCAGCATTGTAACTATCACCTCTTCTGTTGAAGCTATCCAAAGCTGCCATAGGCAAAGGAATACTATTATCTCATCTCGAACTTGGACTACCCATAGTAGCTGCAGCCTCAAAGTACAATGCTACAACCTTGCAAACCATCTCCAAAAAAAATCTGCTGGTTTATTACTAACTTCCCCATTAAAGAACACTGCCTAACTCTCACCAAAGCCAAATGGCTCCCAGTACATTTGACAGCCAGCTTCCTACTAGGATCACTAATTCACAAAACCTTTTCACTTCAACTTTTCATTAAACCCCTTCAGGGGTATTTCTCAATCTCAACCCACTCTACTAACTCCAAAAATCAAACTTTATTGCACTGACCATGCATTTACCATCCTAGCATCTAAACTTTGGGACTCCATTCCACTCTCAATTAGAGATGTCCAAATGTACTCAAATTTCAGACAACAGCTCAATAAACACCTCTTCACTCAAGTAAAGTACAGCTGCACTCACACAGGTCACATAACATGAGCCCTGCAACTCCCTCAACCCCCATTAACCCTGTTTTATCCTTCCTTATGCCATCTTGTCATCCCCCTCACTTATTGCCTCTCATTCATCTTACCACTCTTGTCTCTTTGCATCTCTCACACTTTTCTCTTTTCTACCTCTGTTCCCTCTGCATGCCTCTCTCACTCTATTTCTCTGTCTTCTCCCTAAGGTATTCATTCCTACAATTATTCTCATTTGCCTCTTCTAATGCATTTATACCTCCCTATATAATGATATGCTGCTATATCTGTAGCATAAGCCATGTCAGTCATTATGGCTACATCTCACCCAAAAAGCCGTGCTACTCAAAATTCCATTTTTTCATCCATGTTTTGACTTTGTAAACTGCTTCTTGAACTAAATGTTGCATCATATTTTTGCATCTGTCAATATGTGATCCTATTAATCTAGGTTGTGCCTGCAAATGGTTCATCGAAATCAGTGCACTTCACTGGTAAACAAATATGAATAAATAGGTAAATAAATAATAAACTGGGAACATGCATTCTGGGAGTGTAATGAGTTTGCAGACTTTAAAAATTCCCTACAGAGTACTCATGTCTGAAATACTGGGTGAGAAAATTTGTGTAACCAAGGAAATAGTTCTTTTGAGCCAGAACACAGGATCTGAATTGCCTAGACATAATAAAGCCTTGTTAAGTTTAATTCTGGTGGCTGCCAAAAAAGCAATTACTAGAAAATGTATATTAAACTCTAAATCATCTCTATCTGAAGTATTGAATATTGTAACAGAGAAAAAATAACAGGAAGTGGGATCTTTTGAAAAAGGAAAGAACAAATTACATAGAATTACATAGAAATTACAAATTACATGGAAGTCAGATGACCAGATGTATGTGATGTCATTCTGTAATCTAGGACAAAAATGATGTTTAATACTAGATGAGACTGAAGTCTCATTGCAGTCTGTTTTTGTAACCTGACAAAGAACCCCTCGCCTACTTTATCTTGCCTTACTCTAGTAAGTGAACCAGGGAATAGTAATTCTTCAGATCATTTAGGAAAATGTAGTGAGATTAGTTAAGTAATGTTTTTTCTGTATCTGTGTGAATCTATTCATCTGTGTTATTCTAATATTTCCTGTGACTGAAACTCTGGTGTTAATTGTAAATAGACATTTAGTATTTTCATGTTCTTTTATCACGTATTATTAAGTATATTTGCACTTTTCATTGTGGCTGATCCATTAGAGAATATTTTAACCTTTGAGAGTACTTATATTTATTCAGTGACACTGCAGCCACTTCAGAAAGCCTTGTTGTTTGGTCAACATTACCATTGGCAGTAATATTCATTTCACTTAGTATAATTGGGTACCCAAGCAAGAGCCTTAGGGTAGCCGGCTTTGGAGTGTCTGTTGGCAATAACTACCTTATAGTCTGGGCAGAAGAGGGCATAGCTAGTAAATCTGTGCCAGCCTTTCCCAGGTGTGTGTGTGTGTGTGTGTGTGTGTGTGTGTGTGTGTGTGTGTGTGTGTGTGTGTGTGTGTGTGTGTTTGTGTCTGTGTGTGTGTGTGTGTGTGTGTGTGTGTGTGTGTGTGTGTGTGTGTGTGTGTGTGTGTGTGTGTGTAAATCAAATCTCAAAGAGTGTGTGTGTTAGCTGCTTGGAGCAGGGACACGAAGCACTGGCTTCACAGAGATGGTGCTGGAGGACTTGGCTTGGACAGTCAGCTGAGGACTCAGCTCTACAGCTATGACAGTGGGGAGTTTTAATGGGGACCTGGAGGGATTTAAGAGGGAAATCCAGACCCCGGACTGAGTGTGTTCCCTGTGTGCTCTTAAAGGAAATTGTGCTTGATGCAGACAGCTGCATCTGGAAATACTGGGTGTATCCATTTTTGTTCCAAGTGAACATCCCTCTCCAGTGTCAGTGATGAGGATTCAGGCTCCTTGATTACTGGTCCAGAGTGGGGACATCACATCCCATATGGACATTGTAAGTAGGGTAAGGCTTTCAATATACACCCTTATGTGGAAGATGGATATCAAACTGGGAACAAGCTATAGCTCCTTGAAAAAAAAAAGGTAGGACCCACCTAGTTTGTGTGGCAGATACCTCATCTGAAAGTATACAGGTAACAAGCAGAGCATTGCAGGGCTGAGTACTGGGACCTGGCAAGTTCAGCATTTGCTGCTCTGATCTCCAAATTGAGAACCAGGGCCTCTGGTTAACTAAGTTTGCAGATGACTGGCAAACTAAACCTAATTGTTCAGACTCCCTCTGACATATGTACCCTTCAGAAAGGACTTAATACCCTGTGTACTGAAAATGGGCTCAAATTAAATGTGAAAAGTGTGCAGAATCAATTTGTTTGGAAAACAGCCGCTACCCTAAACATACAGTATAGATAATAACCCACCACTAGATGAAAAGGCTGTCAGGGACTTTAGTACATAGATTGATATTTCTCTCTCTTTTGATCATAATGTGGCAAATGTTTCCAGAAATTCCTTCTACTTAGCATAACTAATAGTCAAGGGTATAGCATCCAGATCTAAAGATCTAAAGATATCATCATTCTGCTATATTCAGCACTGATTACAGTACAATACTCCCTGAAGGATGTACCTCACTCAATACTGCACTAGAGGGTCCAAACTAAGAAAACTTCAAGCTTAAAGACCCTGAACTAGCAAGACTGGCTAGTATTTCTTTACTCAGTATCTTTTAGACTCTTGAGGGGTGTAATTTGTGCCTCATTTACTCTCCCTCGTCTAGTCAGGATGAAGTAGACGAACATTGTGGGTTCTGTTCAAGCAGCTTTATTATATACATACATAAACATATATACAAACTAGTTGTGTCATGCATAGATGTTCACACTCTGGCTGCACTCACAAAATGGGACTGAAGCTAGCACATGCCTGCTATTTATATGCATGTTCAAGTCTTAGAAATGTTTCTTAAAGGTACAACACATATGTTATTCTGCATCCTCCCTCTTTGAGAAATGACATTGACAATATTGACTGACACGCTATAGGTACAAAGTAATTTTCCATCATGCAATTATGCAAAACTATATATATATATATATATATATATATACATATATGTATATACATACATATATATATATATATATATATACACACACACACACACACACACACACACACACACACACCCACACACCTATGTCCAAGTTGCTGTGCATCTCACACTGGGTCTGGAAATGCGACCTAACCGTGTGGCATTTCCATTTCTTACATTTATGGCATTGCTGACCAAATGCTAAGCTCTTTTCTCTTTTAGACTCATGGATGGCACCACAATTGCGACAGTTAACAATAAAGCTTGACTTGGGTTTTGCTGATTCACCCTTGGACGGAACTGAGCATGCTCCTTTAACTGAACTCTTAGAACTTGCTAGAAGACTGGGTTTTTCCTTGCCACACCTACAGGGGCTACAGCTGCCACATGCTTAGGCCTGTTTCTGCATGCCATATGTTGCATGCTATCTACATTTGCTCTGGAGCCTGCCGAAACCATGCTCTTGTCACTTGCAAGCATATCTGTGTGCCTTTCTCTAACTTCATGAATTTGACAAATCTTAATAGCTTTGCTCGGTGTTAAATCACTGTCACGAAGCAAAATCTTTTTCACAGCAGCATTATTAATACCACACATGAGCCTGTCCTTTATTAACTCATCTTTCAAGTCACCAAACTTACATGTTTTAGCTTTGTTTCTCAGGTCAGTAATATAAGCTGCAAAAGTTTCTCCTTGCTTTTGATCTCTTGTGTAAAACAAATGCCTCTCTAATGTAACATTGGTCTGGGCATTGCACATTTCTCTAAATTTGTGCTTCAAACACTCAGGGTCTACCCTTGATTCAGCCTGTACAATAAGATGATGATTTGCCCCTTCACCTTCATATAATGCTGCTGCATATACAAATGAATACTCTCTTTCTATGGCCTCTGACCCTGCTAGATTAGCAAAATGAATGCCCTGGTGCATGCATCTTTATCAGAATACACAGCAAAAACCAGTTCCCAACAGGGAAAATGACTAAGAAGATAAAGGAAAAAATCCCAACAACGACCAGGAACACACCGACTTTATTAACCACAATAAGTTCCTTCGACTAAGCGTTTTCGCCAGTAATTGGCTTCATCAGAGTCAAAGGAAACATCATAATACAACAATATAAATAGTTAAAAACCATCAAACAATTAACTATATCAACCAACTGTCAGCCATACTATAATATGAGGCAGAAACCAGCCATTAAAAAGTGCCTAGTGCAGATCACTTCATCTTCAGCAGATAAAAACATCCTTTATACAATATATATAATGCCTAACATGATGTGAATGTTTTTGCAAAATATCATAAGAATGCAGCCGATTAAAAAGTTTTGGTAAACGTGTAATAATGGTTTAAAAATACTCCCTAAGCATTAAAAACACTTGAATGTGGAAGGTATAAACAACCATAGAAGCAGACAATGCTTGTAAACTTCATCAAGCTGAAAAATAATAACATTTTCTCTCTAAATTCATAGACAGTTTACCAGCCCATAGTTTCAAACTAATTCTTCACACTATTCCATCCGCATTGTAAACCTGGTTCGGGTACAAAATAAACATCGTAACCAGCTACCTGAATGAACTAAATAATATTAGATCTCTTCTTTAAAACAGGCATAAGGGAAATACCTTTGTTTAGTCCCTGTGGTTGCATGGCATTCGAACTCAGTTGCCACCTAAGTTCTTTGGTTTCTACCAAAAGTCTATCATCACCACCCCTACAATTTGGTATGACACGGTCAATAACAAAGAAAATAAATTTCTTGAAATCAGGGCAACCAACACTATGGTTAAATAGTACATTGTGTCCATCCTTCCTTTTAATGGCACTAAGATGTTCCCCAATCCTGTCCTTTATGCACTATAAAAAAATAATAAATGGAAACAAGGGACTAGTTCGTAGTTTCCGTTCAACGTTCTCATGCAGTAAAGACAGATATAGTAGATAAAGAAGCAATGAATGGAAAGTACGGACTATAAAAATAATAATAATGACATCCGGATTACAAAGGTTGCTATAGTTCACAGTTTCTGTTCAACGTAGTACTCCAGTAAACACAGATATAGTACATAAAGAAAAAAATGAATGGAAACTACGAACTATAGAAATAATAATTACAGCTCCTTCAGTTCAAGAAGTTGCTATACCACCCTTCATGCAATCCTCTAATGGACCTTCATACTTTTAAACTGTCTGCATGCCATCTCCAGTTCTTAATGTAGGTAGCAACCATTTGTACTTAAAGAAACGTCATCAGTATTCTCAGATCGCCATGGAATTTGTTCACCAGGAAATCCTGCAAGGAAAATTAAATGCATTTCACTGTATGGGTATGGAACAGAACCTACACCAAAAGTTAACTCTTCTGTTGACTGTGTTGGAGCATCATATGCTTGTTTGACAAAGGACTCTGATACTCCTCTAACAGGGTACATGAAACAGCCATATCAGAGTTTGTCAGGAATTCAGTCAAGATTTCTCGCTTCCCTAAATGTTAGCAAAGTGTTCATCAAAGGTACATGACATTTTGACCCCGCCACTTTGGCCCTGGATGATTTGATAAACATTTTTAATATGACTGACATGACAGGTACAGCTCAAAAAATGTGTTTAATTTAAAAAAAAGAATATGTTAAAACATAACACTAATTATAATATGTTAAAACATAACACTAGTTATTAAATGTAAAAAGTTTATGTGTTATATTTATACTAACCAATGTAATGATTAAATTAAAAAAAATAAATTAAATTAAATATATTTACAATGAAAAATTAACAGCGTATTTATTGAATAATTGATTAAATAATAACATAATGATAAAATACTTACTAGAATATATTTGGAGTCAAACAGTCTGGGGTCAAATAGTCTGGAGTTGAACTGTCCACTAAAAAATCACATATACAATACATATAAATTTATACGTGACATTGTATAGAAATGCATTGGGGTTGAACCGTCCGGTGGCGAACAGTCCGGGGTCGAATAGTCCTGCTTCCTTACAGAAGGGATAATTAGTAGGACATATAAAATACTGCATGATAACTAAAAGAATCAACCAGAGGAGGTTGGAAAAAATTGAGAAGAGAGACTGGAAAAGTAATGTACAAAGAAACAGTGGAGGGACATATGCATGTCTCTTAAGTATGCAATAAAGTCCAGGTGGTTTAAGAATTTTGGTTGGAATTGTTTGCGTAGGTTATTTTATACTGCAGACAGCCATAAATCATTTTTCTTCAGGTAGACAGCAGATATTGGAGGTGTAATGGGAAAGACAGAAGCAACTGGGAACATGTTTTTAGAAGTGTAATGAGCTGACAGATTTTATAACTTCTTCATAGAGTACTGTAGTGTGGGAGCAAATGGTTGTAAGTAAGGAAATGACTATTTTGAGTTGGAACATAAGATCTGAATTGTCTAGCTATAGTAAGACATTATTAAGTTTAATAATATTGGCTGCCAAAAAACAGTTGCTAGAAATTGAAATTAAAAATATAAATTATAGCTAAAATATTGAATATTGATAAAAAGATAAAATAAATGTTAGAGAGATCCTTAGAAAAGGGAAGAATATTATATAGAAATACATAGAATTTTTGAGAGTATTACATGCAGAATAATGTTTATGAGGAGGAGTGAGGTTTGAGACAAGGCAGGGATTGAGTAATTTATGTAATGTTGGAGTGAATGACCATTGTTATAAAGAAAGAAAACATATATGTAATGTATAATGCTTGAAAAAAATATTTAATATGGTTTATTTTCTATTAATGTTTTTGTGCCTATGTCTTAAGTGAAAAGTTAATAAATGTGTTTAAAAAAGTAATAGAACTACGATAATCCAGGGGGGTGTAGAGTATAAGATAACACCACCACTGTTGGTGGGCCTTGATGGAAAGAAAGCATTCGATAACGTCAGCTGGGATTTTATGAGAAGGGCAATGGTGTGATTTGAACTCCCTGATAGAATAATATAATTAATTAGGAGGATATATGAATGAACAGAGGCAAGAATTCAGGTAAGTGGGTTCCTCGCTGACAAGCTGTGTTTGAAAAGAGGAGATAGGTAGGGCTGTCCTCTTTCTCCTTTGTTATTTACTTTATATTTTGAACCATTGGCAAAGAAAATAAGGAACTTACAAATTCATGAAGGTAACAGTTATGGTAGTCAAGAAAAGCTAGCTTCATTCATAGATTATATTATTTTGTACTTGGTAAATCCAGAAAAGACAGTTCAGTGTCATGGAATATGTTGAGATGGCTCAAGTCCTTTTAGGATATAAAATAAATGAAGATAAAGCAGCTCAATATATGAACTGGTTCAGCAATACTGATATTTATGGGACATGACAAGATGAAGTATTTAGGGGTATAGATGAAAAAGATTCTATTATAGCAGCCAAAGATGCGTGGGAAGAAACTAAACAAAAGGTAAAAAGTGAGAAGCTGGAAGTTCTTTATTAATGTGTATAGTAAGATGCAAGCAGCAAAAATGTTTCTAATCCCTTTAGTTTTATATGCAGATCAGACATATTTTTATGAGCCAGTGGAAAAGTTGTAAACAGTTACTAATAAAGAGTTGAAGGGATTTATTTAGGAGGGGAAGAGGGCAAGAGTTAAGTGGGATAAGTTGATTCTTCTGATAGAACAAAGTAGTTTAGGGTTACCTGATTCATAAGCATACCTTAAAGCTAGACAGTTAAGGCTCAAATAGATAACACAAGCAAATGGTTATAAATGAAAGAGGAAAGGGTTGATGAAATGGGGGAGTTGAGAAGCATGGAGAGAGTAGGATTTTGGATGCATGTCCTTAAGGAGAACAACAAGCATATAAAATATTAGATTCAGAAAGTAGCAGAAAATGACTGGAGAAAGGAGATTCTGTCACTAAGGATGACAGCAAGTAGCCGTATAGAAAATAGGCAAGATGGATCTGGAATTTAATGGAGAAATTTAGCAAAAGAACCAAGGCATTGGGAACATAACTAGAGAGGGAAAGATAAGAGAATGGGATGAGGCCAAGTAGAAATCTGGCTTGCAGATTAGAGACTGTCTTCTTTTCCAGGTACTGATAACAAGTATAGGCAAAGAAAAAGGGATAAGGGAGCATTAAGTGAAAGGCCAGCTCTAGTAGAGTTTTTAGATGAGTTTAGAACAGAAGTTACTGTTAAAAATGGGTAATTATTATTATGGCATATAAAATATTGCAAGATAACTATAAGACTCAATTAGAGAAGGTTAGGAAAGATTAGGAAGAGAGAATGCAAAGGCAATATACAAAGGAACAATCGGGGGGCATCTGTGGGGCTCCCAAGTATACAAAACAGTCAAAGTAGATCTTGAATTTTTGATTGGAAGTGTTTGCATAGGTATTTTTATGACAGAAACGGATTTCAGAGAATATTTCCTCAGGTTGATAGCAAATGATGGCTATGTGATGGGAGACAGGCAACTAAGAACATGTTTTTGGAATGTAATGAGTTGGCAGGTTTTAAACATTCCTTCCAGAAAAGGTTGTTAGAAATATTTGGAAAAGAAATGGTTGTAACTAAGGGAATGATTCTTTTAAGTTGAGATATAGGTTCTGAATTGCCTGCACATAGTAAGACCTTACTATGTTTAATGCTATAGTCTGCCAGAAATGCAGTTATTAGAAAATCAAAATCAAAATCTAAGCCAACTGTAATTTATTTAGTTTGTTTTCCAGAATAGTACACTAATCACAATAAACCATTTGCAGGCACAGTCTGAATAAAGTTAAATAAAAACTAAAGTACTGAATAATATAAAGGAGATAAAAGAACTTGAGGAGGGATCTTTAGAAAAGGGAAGGATTAAATTGTATATAAATAAATGAAATTTTCTGGAATAATGCATTCAGAATAATGTTCAGGAGGAACAGTGAGGTTTAAATAAAGGCAGAAACTGAGCCACTTATTTGTTGCTGGAGTGAATGATAATTATTAAAAAGAAAACATATATATATTATTTATTATTAAAAAGAAAAAATATATATATATAAATGCATGAAAATAATGAAAACTGTCACTATGGCTTATTTAATTTCTAACAATATAGAATATAATTGAATATGATAGAGTCAAGTGGGATAAGCTTATTCTTCCAATAGAACAGGGTGGATTGGGATTACCCGATTTGAAGGGGTATTTCACAGCAACACAGTTAAGGCTCCTTTACATAGCAGAAGCAGAAAACTATAACTCAAAATGGAAAGAGATGAGCCCAAAGGTTCCTAGAATTTATAAACTTAAATGCTATGGAACAACTTGTTACCACTCCCACAAGAGGGGAAAACATACTGGACCTGATCATCACCAACATGGGGACTCTATGCTCCAGACCAGAAGTGTATCCCTCACTGGTAAGATCAGACCATAAACTAATCTCACTGGATATTCACATCCTGACCCCACCCCCTGCCCAGAAAACCACAGTGAAAAACTTCTTTAAAGCAAATTTCACACTCCTCAAAACCGAGGTGAAATCCTTCAAAGCCCCCGGGCCTGTGGAAAATACGGCCCAGACCGCAGAATCCTTTATAAACGCATTCTATGAACACCTTCAGGAATGCAAGGATCATGCAATCCCAAATAAAACCAAGACCCAATCCTCCAAAGGCAGACATCCTGTCTGGTGGACCCCAGCCATAAACAAACTATACAATAGAAGGAGGAAGCTACTACATGATAGAGCAAAATCCCAAAAAGGGAAGGCATCTCTGATCAGTATCAGCAAAAAACTACGGGCACTCATAAAATCGTCTAAGGCCAGCTTCGAGAGAAAAATTGCACAGGACACTAAGGATAATCACAAGGCTTTCTTTAGTTATGTTAGGAACCTGGGTGGGAATTCCCAGATATGCTCAGAATTAGTCCAAAATGACAAAAATACACCGAACCCACAGACATTGCCAACATCCTAGCTGACAGGTTCAGTGCAAACTCCCCCCCCTCCCCACCAAAAGGGCAAATATCTATCCCAGCAGAGTGCTGCCCCCCTGACATCTCAGATGCTCAGGTGAGAGCCGCCCTCTCCAAAGCAAAAAACACAGCATCAATGGGACCAGACAGTGTCCCGGGCTGTGTCCTACATGAACTCCAAGAAGAGCTAAACCCAAACATAAAACTACTGTTCAATCTCAGCCTTACTACAAGTTATGTACCCAAAGAGTGGCGTACAGCAACAGTGGTCCCTCTCCACAAAGGTGGTGCCTCAACAGATCGTGGAAACTATCGCCCCATAAGCCTGACTAGCTTGGTCTGCAAAGCTATGGAAAGAATCATCATGGACCTCATAAATAAAGATATTGGGGACCTACAGACACTGGATCCTACCCAGTTCGGCTTTGTTAAGGGCAGATCCTGCCTCTTAAACCTGGTCGATTTCTTTGAAACAGTCACCAAGGCCATTGACGAGGGGAAGGTGGTCCACACAGCCTACCCGGACCTCGCAAAAGCCTTCGATACAATACCCCACTCGGGCATTATAGATAAGCTCACCAGCTTAAATATAAACCCCTATGTCACTAGATGGGTTGCAAACTGGCTCAAGGGCAGAACCCACATGGTTAGTATTGCTGTAGCCATGTCAGACTCCAAACCAGTTACAAGTGGCGTCCCACAAGGCTCAGTCCTGGGACCTCTCTTGTTCGGTATATATTTCTCGGAGGTACAGGCCAATACGGAAGGACTGTGGCTGACCAAGTTCGCAGATGACTGCAAACTGGGCGCCATAATCGACTCTCCATCCAACACAAGCATCCTCCAAAAGGGCCTCATAGAAACAGACAACTGGTGCCAGAGCCATGGCCTTAAGCCAAATGCCAAAAAGTGTATAGTCATCCCCTTTGGCAAAAACAAAGTGCCCACAAATTACCACATAGGTGGTAATCCATTAAGTACGGAAGAAGTAATTAGGGACCTGGGGACCCAAGTTGATAGCAATCTCTTATTTGACAACCACGTGGCCAAAGTGGTTAGAAAAACATTTTATATAGCCCACCTAATCATGAAGGGATTCACATCTAGATCAGGGGAGGTTATTGTGCCTCTTTACTCATCCCTCATCAGGCCCATAATTGAGTACAATGCCCCTTTTGGGATGTACCTTACCAGACACCTGCAGCAACTGGAAAGACCCCAAAAGTACCTCACCAAGAGGATCAAAGGGCTCAAACAGATGCCATATGCTGCCCGGTTAAAGAAACTCCAGCTCTACTCAGTGGCATACCGCCTGCTCAGAGGCGATCTGTGCCTGATGTATAAAGCCATGTCCAACCCAGAATTAATGGACATGCTGCACCTCAGAAAATCCAAATCCCATCGAGCTACATGCTTGTGAGACTTGAACCTCAGCACTGAAATAAATAGGACATGCTGGAGGGACACTCTGGAATAAAATCCCAGTCCAGGTTAGGCAGAGTCCCTCATTGACTCTCTTCAAGAGGAATCTTGATGAGTGGATGGGGGATCTTAGGTTTACCCCGGGTATCACTTCTGTGTCACTGTTAGACAGAGGCACAGTATACTAACCTCGAAAAAGGGCATAGCAAAATTAATTTAAAATGGGTGGCGAAAGCCAAACACACTCTGGCTAGGCTTATAAATGCCCTAGGGCAGATAGCCTAGTATGAACCTATGAACCTATGAACCTAAGAAATGGGGGGGGGGGGAGTCCAAGTAATATGGACAGACTAGGATTTTGGATGCAAACCTTTAAGGAGAACAACAATAATCACACAGAATATTATATTCTTAAAGTAGCAGAAGGTATTCTAAGAACTAAGCTAATATGGGAATGGAGAAAGGAGATTCTGTCAATAGGAGTGACTGCAATTATGGATTCAGACCATAGCCAAGACAGGGTGGGAGTATATTGGAGAAAACTGGCAAAGGAACCAAGGTATTGGTAGCAAATAACTAGACAGGCAAATATAATATAATGGGAAGATGCTAAGAACTTATTTAGACTGCAGATTAGAGATTGATATCAATCCTTGATACGGAAGGCAGACTACAGACAAAGAGAAAGAAATAGGGGGGGGTCCTAAACAAAAGACCAGCAGTGGTAGAGTTCTTAGTAGAATCTAGAACAGAAGTGGCTGGTAAGAAAGGAATAATTAGTACAGCATATAAAATATTGCATGATAACTATAAGAATCAATCAGAAGAGGTTAGGAAGACTTGGGAAGAGAGATTGGACAAGCAATTCACAAAGAAACAATGAGGGGATATATGTATTTCTCCTAAATATGCAACAAAGTCTAGAAGATTTAGGATCTTTGCTCGAAGTGTTTACATAGATATTTGTATACTCCAAGCAGGCCCCAAATAAACTTTCCTCGGGTAGACAGCAAATGTTTGAGATGTGATGGGGAAGAAAGAGGTAACAGGGAACATATTTTCTGGGAGTGTAATGAGCTTGCTGACATTAAAGATTCCCTGCAGACTGCTCTGTCAAAGATGCTGGGTGAGCAAATTGGGGTGACTGGAGAAATGATTTTTGGAGCTATAATGCAGAGTTGAAATTGCCTAGACATATTAAGGCCGTGCTGAGTCTGGTTATGATGGCTGCCAAAAAAGCAATAACTAGAAAATGGAAATCAAAGTCTAAACCAACTTTATTAGAAGTAATGAATATAGTAACAGAGATAAAACAACTGTAACTGGGATCTTTAGAAAAGAGTAGGTGTAAATTACACAGGAAAAAATGGGAAATGTGGGACTACTACATGCAGAGGAGGAATGATGTCTAAAAGAAGACAAGATCTGAATGGGCTATGCAATAATTGACTGACAATGACTGGATATATTAAAAGTGATGTATAATGTTTGCAGCTACAGTTGTGTTGGCACGGTTTGTATGGTATGTCTGCAACTGAGATTGTGTCACTATGATTTATTTTCATTTAAATAAATGTAAGACTGACTGTGTTACACATGATAAATTAATAAAGAAGTTCCTTGTAAAAAAAAATAATTGATGATGATAACAGTTTTAGGACTTGGTCTTGTGTGACAGCTGGCGGCAAGCTAGTTTCAGATATATCTTGAGAGACAGAGGGGAGAGAGTGGTAAAGCTAGAGCTAAATTTATCAGCCTGTAGGTTAGCCATATCTTCATTGTAGGTAACAGTGTTCACAATCAGCTCAGCACATTGCTGCATTGTGCTTTTGAGATTACAAACATAACTAAAAAATGCCTTGCAATTGTGTTTGGCTTGGGTAGCTATTTTAGCCTCAAACTTGGCTTTGATGGATTTTATTAAGCTCTTGAACTGTTTGTTTATTTCAGTGACAAGGGTTCTAAAATTCTTGGAATTACTTTTCTTACTTTTGGTCAAAATTATTTTCTTTTTATTATAATTCTACCATTTGGATTTCTGGGGTTTGCCCTACACTTGTTCTTATGGGGTGCAGCTGCATTTGTGCAGTTGTTCACATGCTGTTATAATATGGTAGTGTATATTTCTGTGTATTCAGTGAAGTTAACTGTTTGGTGGGGATATGAAGCTTGAAAATGTATCACTTAGGAGAGGGTAGTTTGTCTTAAAGAAATTTCTAAAGGTACCCTGGGTAGAAGGGATCTCTGGCTTCAGTTTTATTTTGAAGGAAGCTGCTTTATGGTCAGACCTAACAAGTGATGAAGATACACAAGGGATGGTGCAATATTCTCCCATATAAGTAAGAACAAGATCCAAAATGTTATTCCCTCTAGTGGATACTCTCAGTAATTGTTCCAGGGAGTTTGTATTGAGCAAGTCCAGGAATCTCTGTGCTTGTACCCTAGTGGTGGTGTAGGTTTTCCAGTATATAGTTGGATAGTTTAGGTCACCTAGGAAAATGGTTTGGGGTTAATACTGAGTGGTTTCGGTTTCTGTAGAGAAATACTGTGGCTTTCTTGGGTCAGAGAGGGAGTTCTATAGCTAATTAATATATGATACAGGGCATTTCTGATGGGTATTTGGACATGATGATGCTCTAGTGCATTATGCTGCTTTATCAGCCTTTATGTGAGTCTCTTCTGCATGTAGATTAAGACACCTCCACCTTTTTCTCCCTCCTGTGCAGTAGCTGGTCAAAACACATGGAAGACATTATAGCCCTGCACAGTTGGAGTGCACACCACTATATTAAACTGTATCTCTCAGTCACTACACAGACATCAGTGCCCTCCAGGGTGAGAAGGGTTTGTAAGGAGTGGAGTTTTTTGTTTAGATTCCTTGCATTGATCAGTAACACCTTCATATTTTCCTTTGCTTGTTTTATGTTTGTATGTTTATCAGGTTGATATTGTCTAAAGAAAGGCACTATGTGGATGGACAATGTTTTTGCCAATAATCAAAACCACAGGCAATCCCTGGTGAAGTAGTATGGTCTGTTGATCATATCATCCCAGTCTGACAAATACTGGAACCCATTTGAATGACACCAAAAACTAAGCCAATTACTGAAGTCAGTTACTTTTTGCTCATATCGAGGCATCATCCTTGGGGAAGGTAGAAGGTTGGTCAATGCTAGGCTCATACCTACCTTGGACCCATAATCTGAAAGCTCCATCATGTCTATCTTCATATAGTCCAGGGAGGTATACCTCTAGTCACTGACACCAGCATGAATTATGACAGAGTCATACTGGTATCTGCTGTTCAAGGACTTGAGTGCATGTGTGATCTGATGTATCCTGGCATCAAACAAGCAACTAACTTTCCTTGCTCAGCCTGTTAAGAGGCAACGTACACATGTCTTACAATAAAGTCACCTACAACAAGAATATTTGGTTGGGTCGATGCCTGCCTTATGGGCTCAGCATCTGTGACTTTGGGACTCCTTGTGCTATGTGAGGAAGCAGACTTAATATGCTGAGTGTAATTTGTGCCTGTGCTGTGTTTTGGAGGTCTTTGGGGTTTAGGCAAGTTAATATTTAGAAACTCAGCATATGTTGGATTATGTGTATTGTGATGGCCTTGAAGAGGTATGATGTGTCATGTACTGCTGATGATTTTGATGTCTGAATTTACTGTGCATGAGATTTTTGCCTCCAAGGACATTATACATGTACATCTCACACTTACTGTGTTATACTGTTTGAGTAATAGAAGATTGCCAGACAGCATAAGACAATTATTACACTTTCTCAAGATACCCATCTCAATTGAGTAGGAGCAAACTACATAGGAAAAAATGGAAATTGTGGGAACAATACATATAAGGGAGGAATGAAGCTTAAAATGCAACAGGGCTTAAATGAGCTATGTAATGTTGGAGTGCGAAAGATTGGGTAGATTATGAGTGATATGTAATGTTTGCAACTGGGAGTGTGTCAGTATGGTTTGTGATGTAAAATGCTTGCGTCTAGGATCGTGTCGGTTTGGTTTGTTTTCTTTTATAGAAATGTATGATTAAGTGATGATTTAATTAAGATATTTCTTGTTTAAAAAAAAGCAGGAATTGAATCATTTATGTACTATTGCTTAGGTTATGATATATAACAATATATGTGAAGTATAATGTTTGTTATGTTAATATAGTTTGACTACTTTTATATGAATGTAAATTTGCCTATGTCACAAGCGATAACTCAATAAAGGTGTTTGAAAAAAAAAAAAAAAAGATACCCATCTCAATAAGGCTAGCTGGAGATGTTGTGGGGAAGTGCTGGTCCATGATATATCGACAGGAATGAGTCTGAGGGCAGGGGTAACTATAACTACTTGGAGTTCGGTTTTAGAATGATGTTTGGGCAGGCTTGCTACTGAGTATTTAAATTTCAGTACAAAACAACAAGCTTAGAAATGTTCTTCTGCCACCAGCAATAACCAGTAAATTAATTATAATAAAAGAAAATCACTAATTTGATACTAAAATCAGTGCAAGCAGTGTCAGTACACTCAATATTAAGCAATTTTATCAAAGGTTTTTTAGCCTGGTGAGTATTTTAAGGGGAACAACTTTGGAAAATGATTCTTATGTGCTTATTCTCAATGGCCAATAAACAGGGAGAAGGAGGTAATTATGTCATCAAATTATAAGGGGCAGGCAACAACAGATATACTGGGTATAATAACACAGCTACAACAGAGTGGGTGGGGCAGAAAAACAATTAGACCTTTAGGCATCGTAATTGTTCCATTACAGAGAGAAAGACAGATAAGTGTTTTCATTTTTTTTAAACAAGAAACATCTTTATTAAATTATCACGTATGACATAGGCTATGCTACATTTATATAAATGAAAATAAACCATAGCGACACAATCTCAGTTGCAAACATTGTACACTCCAAACCGTATGACACAACTGTAGCTGTAAACATTATACATCACGTTTAACATATTCAGTCATTGTTAGACAACCATTACATAACTCATTCATATCCTGCCTTCTTTTAAACCTCATTCCTCCTCTGCATGTATTGATTCCATAATTCCCATTTTTTTTCCCTATGTAATTTGCTTACTCTTTTCTAAAGATCCCAGTTCCAGTTGTTTTAACTCTGTTACTATATTCACTACTTCTAGTAAAGTTGGTTTATACTTTGATTTCCATTTTCTAGTAATTGCTTTTTTTGGCAGCTATCATAATTAGACTCAGCAAGGCCTTATATTTGTCTAGGCAATTCCAAGTTTTTATTATAGCTCAAAAAAAATAATTTCCCTAGTCACTCCAACCTGCTCACCCAACATATCCAACAGAGCAGTCTGCAGGGAATCTTTAAAGTCTACCAAATCATTACACTCCCAGAAAAATATGTTCCCAGTTACCTCTTTCTGCCCCATCACACCTCCAACATTTGCTGCCTACCTCAGGAAAAATTCTTTGATGTCTCCTTGGGGTATAAAACACCTATGTAACCACTTCCTGGCAAATATCCAAAATTTTCTAGATTTTGCTGCATATTTGAGAGACATACATATACAGTATACCCCCCATTGTTTCCTCGTGAATTGCTTATCTAATCTCTCTTCCCTGTCCTTCCTAAACTCCTCTGATTGATTCTTATAATTATTATGCAATATTTTATATGGTCTACCAATTATTCTTTTCCTAACAGCAACTTCTGTTCAAGATTCTACTAAAAACCCTACCAGTGCTGGTCTCTAATTTAGGACCCCCCTATTTATGTCTCTTTGCCTATACTCTGATATCAATCCTTGATATGGAATGCAATCTTTAGCCTGCAGTCCAAATAAGTTCTTGGCATCTTCCCATTTGATTACCTTTCCCTCACTAGTTATTTGCTCCAGCACCTTGGTTCCTTTGCCAGTTTTCTCCAGTACATTCCCACCCCCTCTTGCCTACTGTCTGTATCCCTAATTGCAGTCATTCCTATTGGTAGAACCTCCTTTCTCCATTCCCGTGTTGACTTAGTTCTTAAAAGACCTTCTGCTACTTATGAATATAATATTCTGTATGATTATTGTTGTTCTCCTTAAAGGTTTGCATCCAAACTTCCTGTCTTTCCCTGTTACTTGAGCTTTCCCCGTTTCATTATCATCTCTTTCCAGTTTAAATTATAGTTTTTTTGCTTGTGCTATGTACAGGGGACTTAACTCTGTTGTTCTGAAGTACCCCTTCAATTCAGGCAATCCCAATCCACCCTGTTCTATTGGAAGAATAAGCTTAACCTACTTGAATCTTGCCGCCTTCCCATCCCAGATAAAATCCTTCAGCACTTTACTAATTGCTAGCCACAGTTTCTCCTCTGGTTGATAAAGATATGCTGGACCAGTGTATAAGACTTAAGGGACTAAAAGCATTTTAACTGCTTGTATCTTACTATCAATATTCATATAACAGAGCTTACATTTTCTCAGTTTTTGTATCATATTTTGTCTTGTCTCTTCCCCCATATCCTTAGCTACCACACCACTATCATTTTTTTAAATCATACTCCTAAATACTTCATTTTATCATGTCCCTATAAATATGGATATTGCTAAACCAGTTCATATGTGTGTACATAATTTACTGCTATTGTTTTTGTTTTTGCTTCATTAATTTTTTATCCCCAAAAAAGTTTGAAACTGTCTCAATATGGTTCACAATACTGTAATGTCTCTTTTTGGTTTTGTCAGGTATAAAATAATGTTATCTGCAAATAGAGACAGCTTTTCTTGACTACCATACCAATTATATCTATAATTTGAGTCCCTTATTTTCTTTGCCAATGGTTCTAAATATAAAGCAAATAACAAAGGGGACAGAGGACATCCCTGCCTGTTTCCTCTGCTCAAGCAGAGATTATCAGAGAGGACCCCACCCACTTTAATTTTTACCTCTGATCCTTCATATGTCCTCCTAATCAATCTTATAATTTTATCGGGGCATGCAAATGCTTTCATTGGTCTGCTCATAAACTCCCAGCTTACTTTGTCAATTGCTTTCTCTGCATTATGACCCACCAGCAACAGTGGTATTTTTTTTACATTCTGCTTCCCTCTGGATCATCACTCTTCCGTTTATGTTGTCAAATGTTTGCATTCCCTCCACAAATCCACACTGATCCATATCTATCAATTTTGGCATCACTTTTGTCATTCTTTCAGCCATTATAGACATAAACACTTTATAGTTATGATTTAGTATTGAAATGGGCCTGGATGAAGCTGGATTTGATGGATCTTTGCCCTCTTTAGGTATTACAGCTACTACCATTTTCTTCCAGGGTGTTGGTACTTCTCCTCCTTTTATAATACTGTTAACAAAACCTTCCAGATCTTCATAATTTTTTCCCTCCTAGCTTCCAAACTTCCACAGGAAATTCATCTAATCCTGAGGACTTTCCTGTAGATTGGTTATACATCACCATTTTTATCTCATTTCCTCCTATCCTGTTAGTAATTGACCCTCCTCTCCCTCTTGCCTTAGCATATTTAATTCTTCCATAAACATTTCCATTTGCACCTTTTCTTGATTTCCATATTTTGCTTTATATATATTTTCATAGAATTTCCAAAATATTTCTAATACTTCTGCAGGATCCCTAGTTATCTTCCTTGTAATAGGTTCCCTAAGCTTGGTGACAACCCTTACTACTTTCTGTTTGAGTTATTGTGATAAACGTTTTTTGTGCTCTAGAGATATTATCAAAAATAGTTGCTTAACAGCAACCTTTCTAAACTCATGCATATGGTCAAGGTAGTCTCTTACTTTTTGTTTAGCATTCTGTAGTTTCTCCTCTTCTTGTTCTGTGAGATTCCCCCTATTTTGCAATACTTTAATATTTGTCAATCTCGCTAAATAATTCTTGTTACTTCTTAACCATATCTCCCTTTCTTTTATTTCCACTCTATTTTTAAATTCCAGTTTAATTTTTCCCACTCCCCACCTATATTTTCAGAAGATGTTTCTATCTTCTCTAATAGCTCCTGAATAATTTCTACTACCCATTCATTAAATTCCTCTCTTTTCAACAGATAGGTGGGAAAGCACCAGTGTCTCATTTTTATTTAATTACCATGTGTTTTTATTTTAGTTATTATCGGTGCATGATCTAAAATAGTTATAGGGTGTGTATCAAGATAATCAATTAAATGCACATGTGGCAACCCCTAACCGGGAAAAGCCAAAAAACATTACTATATCAGTTTTTGGTGGAATATAAATACATGACAATGTAATCCTGGTCCTTTGCCAGTAGCCCCCCCTAGTACTACAAATCTACCATTATTGTCTTTTTTTCTTTTTCTATTACTGTTGGAGTGCCTCTTGCAATTAATATAAGTAATCTTATCTTCCTTTGCCCAGTGTATTCTGCTGAACAACAATCCTGAAAACGTTTCTTTATCACATTCACATGTTAAGTTATTTCCAAGTCTGCCTCCTGTAGCATAGCTATTTGCATTCTACATTTTTTAATACAGTTCACTACTCATTCTTTTTTTGGATTTATCTGTGAGACCATTAACATTTAAAGACGTTATAGAAAGAAATATACTTGAGGGATTATTATTCCCACCTTTTATGTATAACAGCTTTTTTAATAGGTGTCTAGTTCCAGCTTTTGTGTTACATGCATGCACTGTTTAGCAGTTAATCTTTAATACAACTGTTTCTTGTCATCTCCATTTGAGCCTATGTCACATCTTGCAGAATTTTTTGTTTTATTGAAAACCCCAAATAAAAATACATGCACACACACACACACACACACACACACACACACACACACACACACACGCACACACACGCGCGCGCACACAAAATACCCCCTTACAACCAACTAACTTAATAATAACACACAAAACTATGTACATCTTCAAATATTGAAGCTTTACCCCCTTAGTAGTAACATAAGTTCCAAACTGACAGCCCCCCCCCCCCCACACACACACACACACTTGAGCTAAACAGAAGGAAAGCATTTCCATGTTAAGACACATAGTAGAGCCTGTGATTCTATTAAATGTAGTCTGGTTTTGCCTTATCTTTATAGCTCAGCCATCTGGAAAATGCATGAATGCTTTCAGAAAACATTTTCCCCAAGCCATTTTGCTTTATCAGATTGTCTGCTAGTGACATGAGAACCAGATACAGGACTGTTTACTACAAAAAGGCCTTATAATATTCAATATTCTTTTTCAATTATTAGCTTTCTGTCAAAACGTGTTACTATATAAAGCTAACACAGTCATTGCCCTATATAAGAATGAGGAAAAAGCACACTCATTTTTCTTTTGTCATGCTCTTTTTAACCAGACCCCCCTTTTTAAATTGCAGTGCCTAGATTTATTAAAACTAAACAAGGAAAAAGAGAGAAAAAGAAAGAAAGAATCAAAAAGAATAAACAGAAGCACCTATTTAAAACTGTATGCCTA
Organism: Protopterus annectens; assembly: GCF_019279795.1. NCBI lineage: Eukaryota > Metazoa > Chordata > Ceratodontiformes > Protopteridae > Protopterus > Protopterus annectens. The sequence goes on along the minus strand of NC_056735.1, from coordinate 265,354,970 downwards.
TTACACTTAAAAATAACTGAAAAAAATACTTTATCACATGCAGAGAGAATCATGCACCACTTAAGTAATACTGTTAAGAAACACAATGATTTACTTACAGTTAACTCTCTCCCTCCTCTTTCCCACTCCTGAATATTTTTCCAAAGATTAATGACATGATGTAGGGCATATGCTTTAGAGTCCCCTACAAGTTTAACAAAGTCCAGGAGAGTCCAATATTTCCAGATTCTTTTGTTCTATTCCTGTTCTCCATCTCCCAAACCATGTCTCTGCTTTATCTCCAGTGCACTCTTAATTCTTCTAGTTAACTTCTGTGATTTTTTTCTCTCTCTCAGTCATTTTCTGTTGAAACACTGGGAAAGGTTTCACTGGCACAGACTCTCTCTGTGGTCTTTATTACCAGAAGAACAAGAAGTATAACCTCCTTCTGTTTCATAGCTCACTTTTTTATTGGACAAACTTTTGTATTTCTTCCTTGGCATGTATGTACTTCATCAAAAAATGTTTTTGTTTCTCCAGGGGAAAATATTTTGAGGATAGCTGGGTACAGCAGTTTGAATCTTATGCCTGCTTCTCGACATGCCCTATATAATGGAATAAATGTATTCCTCTTCTGCCTGGTGTGCAATGAATAGTCATTCTCCACAAACACTCTGCTGTCTCCCACTTTTAGTACTTTGTCCTTCTGCCACAGTTTTGTCAAAATCACCTCCTTCTGCTTTTAAGATTGCATTTTTGCTATTGAAGGTATAGGTTGTTTTCTCATAGCCAGGTTTGGAGCATACACACAATGTGCCCTTTCAATTAACAATTCGTGTGGAGTACCAGTCCAGTTGCTTATTTCTACTTTCATAAAATTAATACAGTCTGTTCTTTCCAGCTTCTCTGGTACAGCAGAAAATCTAAGGTTTTCCTTACATGTTCTGCCCTCTAATTACATTGTTTTTTTAAATATCTCTTCTTCTGCAGTTTGATATTCAGAAAGCCTTTTTGTTACTTCAACCTCTGAATTTTGCAGTTCTGTCACCTTATCTGAATATCTGTTCAAAGCCTCTTCCATTTGTTTCCAGCAATTGTTTGTGTTAATATACTCCATCAGTGTTCCAGTTATTTAAACCAGGTCTGTGTGCAACTGCTTTATACTTTCCTCTAGGTTACTGGAAGTCATGTCTGGAACTTAGACTTCTTCTTTCTGAACAACTGCAGTACTTTTCCCAGTCTGTGTTTTTTTTTACTCAACTTTTTTAGCTAATATTCCTCCAGGTATTTTATATTTCTTTTTTCCTCGCATCTAGGCACTGCAGTTACTAGTCAGTTACTTAAATTTACCCAGAAATCTAGGTCCACTAGCTTTCTCTGCTAAGTGTCTGTTTTCAGACTGACAGAGAATTAAGCTGTTACTCAATGTGCAGCCTTCCTGGAAGTCAAGTGTTTTCATTTCTTGATCTGATTGTAAATTCATGTTAACAGTCTGTATCTGCTTTAGCTAATGTCATTAAGACTATTTTAGCAATTCAGGTATATAGCTGCACTTCAATTTTTGTTGTTTTAGTGAGTCTAACTGTTATTAAACCCTGGTTTCATTCTTATGTACTGAATGCATGTCAGACTAGTTCAGCACTTGTCTTTGCATTAAGGTAGTTCCCCATCAGTTAACTCATAACTCATAGCTAAGGGTCTAATTCAAAAGTTGCTGTTTACTGTGATTTTTTTTTATTGCTGTTGCATTGTAATAGCTCCATTACACAGAGATGTAAGACAGATAAGTGTTTTCATTTTTTATTCTGATTTCTTGACCCTTCAGATAAATTGTTAACCACAGAAATAGTCCCAAGTACATGGAAAATATTTACAGTTACACCAATATACAATGGAGGTGCCAGCACTAAAGTAAATAATTATAGACAAATAAGTTTAATGTCCCTGTCAGATATGGCACACAAAAGGTTCTTGTAAGTAACTCAAATAATTCAGTTTAAAAAATATTGATGAATAAGTAAGATATTGCACATATGATCTTAATATAAGAGAATCAGTGTTCGTAAATGGCCAAATTAGCCAAAACACTGGCACAGTGCATTTACAAAATAAAAAGAAAGTTGAGGAACCTCTCAGTAAAACAGACTATAACTACAACCCATAGTTCTAGCACTTATACACCAGAATTCTCAACAATTGTGCTCCCTTCCACTCAGTGAAATTAATGTTTATATAAAACTTAACTGTGACAACAAGGAAAACGTTTTCCCAGTTTTAAACATGTACTCACCAGTCTTCTGCCTAACATTCATTCATTCACTTTCCAATGTCACAAAGTATAGCCCATCTGCTAATATCTGTCATTTAGCTCAAAGATTTATCTGTAAACAAACACTAGAATACATTTAGAAATATTACCTGCTGACAGACAAAAATATGTTTTATCCATAACTAGAGAACACAAAAACTGCAATATTTACATTTATCTCACAAAAATAGTTCAGTATCGAGAACAGTTTGTTAACTGGAGTCATATTCACAGAGTTTAAAAGAGTTTTTGAAATGGTCAGCCATACTTTTTACTGGAGACAAACTGACTGAGTATGGCTTCTGCACCAGTGTTAGCACTTAATTCCAAAATGATCTCTCTGAAAGGGCTTTCACAGTTGTAGGAAACAACTGCTATCCATATACTAGTTTCTTCTTAGAAGCTGCCCCACAAGACTCTATATTATGACTACTTTTCTTTTCTATTTATATTAATAGTCTTACTTTAGGATGCACCATATCTACATCTCACTATGTAACTAAAAGGTATACGTCATTACAACATATACCCACTTGCCTGCAAAACGGGTTTACACTGATTTTGAATTGCTGTAACAAAATAAATTGACCAGTAATGCAATAAAATCCACTGTTATGATGTTTGACACTAGTAAAAGATTAGTCATCATACAGCTTCCATGACTAAATGACCTCACAGTTATTGTACTACTTGGCAAAAAAAAAGATATTTAGGCATGCTACTAAATGATACCCACTCCTTCTAAAGCCATACAGAACTAGTAACAACCCAAGTTATACAGCAACTTAAAATGGCTATCACACCTGCTCACATTAAAAGCAAAGCAAGAATTAGCTATAAATGTAGCAATATCCATACTAAAATATACATTACTCTTTATAGCTCATCTCTTTTCACAAAATACTGACTTAATATAATACAAAATGAGAAAAAAAATGTAGGTTTATCTTACAAGCTAATACAGGCTGTCTCCTGCTTCACTGAACAGTCTTCTTAATGAAATCACTATTGCAGACAATATGCCAGTATTTAAGAAGAAACTCAAAAGGCATCCAGAAGAAAGATTTTAATGAAATCATTTTAAAGATGCATGATAATATAACTAATACCCCATGTTAAGGTTTCAGAAGATCTTGGTATATGATGGCTCATTATTACTTAGCTGGATTATTCTTTTCTTTTTTTTTCTGGCTTCTTAAATGTACTAGAAATATCAAATGTGATTGATATAAAGTGAAAATAAATTATATGAATGGTGCTTATGTAAAATACGTTTTATATATATATATATATATACACACACACACATACGGGTCCGGTTCTAAATCTTGAAAGCTCATAATCTTGAAATTCAAAATACTGAAGCCAAAATCCTGAAAGTACAAAATACTTATTTTTCAATTGAATTGTACAGGTTATAGGTCACGTTAAAGGTGGGAAGAGTTTTGAAATGATTTATTGTGGTCACACTTTTTTATATTACAAAAACCTGGCATTTTAACAGGGGTGTGCAAACTTTTTACATCCACTGTATATATATATATATGGATCTATCTTACAACGTCGACAAGTCAAAACGCCGAAAACGAAATCACCGACACCACATAACCGACATTTCACAAACACGAAACCTCACATGCCCGACACACCATAATCCCGACAAGCAACAAACAAAACAAATCCCCGGTCCAAAAAGCACACACACAACACAAGCACACCAAAATCCTTACAAACCAACACTAAACCTCACATACACAACTACCTACAACCTTAACCCAAACCCTAACCCTAAGGTCCGCCACTATCGCACACTCACCTAACCCGCGCCCTAACCCTAACTCACTTAACCGCCCCTAACCCACAAACTATCACAGTCGCACACTTAGCTAGCGCGCGCCCTAACCCTAACTCACTTAACCCGCTAACCCACAAACTATCACAGTCGCACACTTACCTAGCCGCCCCAACCCTAACTCACTTAACCCGTCCCTAACCCACAA
>NC_056735.1:265308183-265340683 GCF_019279795.1 Protopterus annectens | reverse complement strand
GGAAGGGGGTGGAGTCGGGATGTGAATATCCAGTGAAATTAGTTTATGGTCTGATCTTACCAGTGAGGGATACACTTCTGGTCCGGAGCATAGAGTCCCCATGTTGGTGATGATCAGGTCCAGTATGTTTTTCCCTCTTGTGGGAGTGGTAACAAGTTGTTCCATAGCATTTGAGTTTATAAATTCTAGGAACCTTTGGGTGTTGGAGCTAGAGTAATGCTCCCAGTCTATGTTTGGGTAGCTGAAGTCGCCCAATATAATGGTGTTTGGAGAGACCTTCATATTTTCCAGTGTTCTCAGGAAGGCCGAGTGGGGTTCCTGGGTTTGGGAGGGTGGTCTGTAGCAGGCTATAAACTGGAAGGTAGTTTTACCCACTGTTAGTTGCACATGGATAGTCTCTGATGCTTCGTGCTGTGCCACCAACCTGGAAGTGTGGGCATCTTTGACGAATATTGATACTCCCCCTCCTTTTGTGGTTCGGTCCAAGTTTTGGGGCCGAAAAGCATGGTATGAGGTATAACCTGGTAGTGCTGGGGTGCTCTTGGGAGCCTTTAACCACGTTTCTGTTACTGCACAGATATCGATGTTCTCCATGCTAAGGAGAGTTTCGAGTGCATGCATCGTGAGGTTTAGACTTCTGGCATTGAGTAGCATTACTCTTAGTTTCTTATCCCTTGTGATACCTATGGAGGTGGGTTTGTCTTTTGAGCCTTGCCTAAAAAAGGCACTATGGGGGTAGCAAGAGCCTTTGCCAATATCCGAAAGCCCAGGGGTGACAGGTGCAAGCCGTCCCTAGTGAAGCATCGTGGCTTGTCCAGCATGTCATCCCAGGCTGACAGGCATTGGATCCCCTTTGAATGACACCAATACTTAAGCCAATTGTTGAAATTGATCATCTTGTCTTCATACTGTGACATCATTCTTGGTGAGGGTAAGATGCTACTCAAGGTCAGGGTCATACCGGCCTGGGCTACATGCTCAGAGAGCTCTTCTATGTCTCTTTTCATGTAGTCCAGGGAGGTACGTCTCAGGTCATTCACACCAGCATGGACAATGACTGAGTCATATTTGTACTTGCCTTGGAGTGACCTGAGTGCTTGTGTTATGTGGTGGATCCTAACGCCCGACAGGCAGCTCACCGTGACCTTCTCCTTGTTCAGCCTGGTAAGAGGGACGTCAGTGTGCCTGATGATAGAGTCACCTATTACAAGTGTATCAGGTGTGTTGTTTAGCCTTAAGAGCTGTGACTGTTCGGCACACTGGCTTTGTGAGCTATGTGTTGCACGTGTTTTGTTTTGGGGTAGCGGTTGCTTGGGTGTCTGCTTTGGAGGTCTCTGCTGCTTAGGCAGATTTTTATTTAGAGCCTCTGAGTATGTTTTTGTGTGTTTATGTGTTTGGTTTGCTGTCGTGGTAGGTCTGTGTGAGACTGGAATTGTAGTGAGTGTGGTTTCCTTCTCCTCCTGACTGGTTTCGCCAGTACTGAGTTGAGAGAGCTTAGCCTCCAGTATGGCTATATGGTTGCATCTCTCACATGTGTTGGAATTTGTTGGGAGGAGGAGAGGGTTGTCTGTGTACATGAGGCAGTTGTAACATTGCCTCAAGATTCCCAGATTCACCAGCTGGACCGGAGAGGAGATTGACAACTGACCTTTGGACATGCTAGAATAGTATTGGGAATTCCTTTATAATTGAAATAAAAAGGGCCATTGGGGAACAAGGTACTCAAGGGGAGTTTGTGAGGGTGTAGTGCTTTTAATTTTTTAGTGCTGACTTATATAATTGCTTTAGTGAGCAAGTGCCAGGTAACTTAAATGCAATGTGTTACAGGTAACTTAAATGCAAAAACGACAAACAGTAACTTTCTTTCAAGTGAAACAAGGAAATAAGTACAGTAAGCAATGCAGATATCACTAGGGATCCACAGAAGCGCTGAAAAGCCGCGTTTTAGGTGGAATTAGCGTTTCAGGGAAATAACAAGCAAAGAAACAACAAGCATACAAACAAAGCTAGATTCAGCAGGCCTGGATCTAGTCTATGCTACAGCAAACAAGGTGTACCAATTTCAGTAAGAAACAGTTAAAATATGCAGGCACTATAAGCCTTTAACCAGAAATTCCCAGCTCAGAAGGGCAGAGTCCAGCCTCTCCTCCCACAAGAGTGCAGACCATGAACCCTTTTAATGTAAAATAACTGGCCTGAAGCCCAAGTGCTTAAACCAGAATTAATACAATTTTAGAATAACAGACACTGAGCCCTCAATCAGCAGTTCCCAACTTAGAATGATGTAAGCTACCTGTTCTGCCACTACAGTGCAGACCACAAGCCTTCTTAATGTAAAACAACTGGTCTGAAGCCCAAGTGCTTAAACTAAAAGGCTTAGAATGAGTTACACCAAGCAGTAATAAATACAATTGAGTACGTTTAAGATGACGCAAAAGCAAAATAAAGTAGGAAGAAACACAAATACAGTAAAAGCAGATATTTTTTTTTTTTGAGTGAGCAAATGAGATGGGCCCAGGAGTTACAGGACAGAAACAAGTGCAAATGCAGGCCTTCAAATCAGAAAGTTGAGAGAGATGGAAGACCGCCCAAACGGCCAATAACTACAAATTCTGGGCCAGAACCACTCCTTATGTGGTAGACAGGTTACCTAGTGCTTACCACTCCCACTGATAAGCTAGAAGGCTTCCCTCCAACACAGAAAGGCTTGGGGGGCTCAGAAGCTTACAACTAGTCCTGGATACAGCAAATCTGTATCTGGAACACTAATTACAGGAAAGGTAGGAAACAGGCTTACAATTTTTTTTTTTTTTAAGAAAAGTAGCAAAAACAGTAGTAAAAACAATTCACATGCAGTGCAAGCTGGCACACTTGAGTATGTAGCAATATTAGTATACATATATATATATTATATATATATATATATATATATATCCATATATATATATTATATATATATGTATATATATATATATATATATATATATATATATATATATATATATATACATATATATGCATATATATATATATATATATATATATATATATATATATATATATACACACACACACACACATATATATATATATATATATATATATATATATATATACATATATATATATACACACATATATATAGACATGCTTTTTATCCAGCTACAAATGTTTTATACAGATAAGAAATTTTCTTTGACATAGAACAAATGATAAACAACACTGTATGAACGTGAACAGGTTTTTGTGAATAGACTATTCCACAATTTGTTCATTTTATTTCACTGGATGGAATGAATCTGGAAAAAGATAGATAATATCCAATATCCACTAAGACTAAACACTTTGTATTAAAACCAGCTTTCAAGTAATGATAGCTGAGATAAGTTCTGGTTTAAAACATATTACTTTCACTTTATTGTTGCCAGACGTTTTGAGAAGAAGAGAATTATAGAGATTGTTTTTGATTGGACTGAAAATTTCAAAGAACAGCTCTGACTGGCTACTGGGGGGGGGGGGGTAGATGAAGAGAGATACAAGCCGTCCTGTTCGAAATCTAGTTTTACAGTGCGATACATTTGATAATATTGATATGTTTTCATCAAACGACAATTATTTTTATATAGAAGTGAAATTGTTTTATTTTGAAGCAGCGTAGATGTTATATAATGCTGCATGAGCGTGAATTTGTTTTTGTGAATGGACTGTGCTACAACTTACTCATGCTGCAATTTATTTGATGGGATTAGTTTGAAAAAGACATATAATGTGAAATCAACACCAGAGAACTCTCTAATTATTATTGTGATGTATTTATGCTGTAATGGAGAAGTCATTTTTTTTGTGCAATTATATTTTCATCTGGATAAAGCAATCTAATTGGCTGGAATTTGATACTGTATAGACCTGAGTGGAAGTCTCAAAGAACTATGCCATCGATCCTATTACGATCGATGGATTTGGACCAATGGAAAACAAGCATTATTACCATGAATTGAACCAATGAGGGACATCATGTATGTGAAGAATAGCTATCCACTGGTTAGAGAGCTGCAAGATACCTAATTGGTTAAGGCCTGCAATTATGTAGAGGCGATTGGAAGTTTAAAGGACTTAAGATGGTGGTCCATAATAAAAATGGTTTGGACCAATGGGATAGATCAAATGTTAGTGATGACTTCAAGGAGCATAATATACATTTGTTTATACTGATTGGTTGTTCTAACTTTTAACTATGATGATTGGCCATAATCCTTTGGATTGATTTTAATACATAATTATTACATTTTGACACCGAAAATATCCCATTCTCATTAGATGATAAGAACTTTAAATTGAGTTTTCATTGTTTTAGATGTTAGATCTAATAAAGGGCTTTAATAACCTGAAATGCTCATCTGTTTTATTATTTACACACACACACATATATATATATATATATATATATATATATATATATACATATGGGTCCACTATGTGATCCCGAAATACTGAAATCCCGAATTTCAGTATTTCGAAATTACATAGCCGAAAACACAACTATAATACAAAATCCCGAAACCCCATAACCGCAAAATTTAAAATCTCGAATGTACTCTACACATACAGCACACACATATACATACACACAACTTCCCCCCACAATCAGATATATAATACTACACCCCACCCCACCTACTTAAATATTCTAACTCCAAGATCTCACAAACAGACACACAAAGGAAACTCACACCCACACATTTTACTGTCCCTCACACACACACATCACAGTCACAACACACACTTACACACACTTACACACACTAAAGCCCCTTACCAACTTACTTACACATACATACTTACCTAAACTTCCACCCATCCATTCACACACCACACCAGCAGAAGTGCTAATTCAACATCTCCATGCTTCGGATTTTGAATTTCGCGCTTCTGCGGGTTTCGGAATTTTGTGTTTTCGGCTATGTAATTTTGAAATACTGAAATTCGGGATTACATAGTGGACCCATATATATATATATATATATATATATATATATATATATATATACATATATATATATGGATTTGAGCTTGTAAAGTAGATCCATGTGTGCATGTGTGTGTGTGTGTGTGTGTGTATATGTGTATATATATATATATATATATATATATATATATATATATATATATATATATATATACATACATACACACACACACACATATTTATGAGATATATATATATATATATATATATATACATACACACGTGTGTGTGTGTGTGTGTGTGTGTGTGTGTGTGTGTGTGTGTGTGTATACATATATCCATCCATCTGCAATCCCCCTTTTCCCATTTTTTCACATGGGGTCAGGGTGTCACTTCAATAGTGACAAACATCTAGATCACCAGGTGGCTAGCCCTGCTGCAATTGTTCTTGCATATCACACACTCACATGCATACTCACACCTATGGCCAATTTACAGTGTCCAGTCAACCTCTTCATGTCTTTGGAATGTGAGAGGAAACCAGAGGACCTAGTGGTAACCCACAAGAACACAGGGAGGATATGCACAGTCAACACAGAGGGCACCCCAGCTGACAATCGTACCTATGGATGTACATATGATGTGCATGGTTATATGTATCTATCTGTATCTATATATCTATATCTATATCTATATATATATATTCATCTAGGGACCAAGCTATGAAGATCTTCCCAGGGTAAGTAACCACTTAACCAGAAAGAAAGAAAACCCAAACTGTGCCATCCCTAACCTACCCAGGAGGGGGGCTGCACCCCCAACCCCCCTAACTAAATATACCAACTCCGAGATCACTTTAAGGTTGGGCAAAGGGTTTAACTATCTCGCAGAACAGGTTACTTACCTTGAGAAAATCTTTGTAGCTCCAGTACTTCGACGAACTGGACTTCGATATTTTCAGTGTCAACAAAATGGGATTCGATATTATGGCACTTCAGCAAAATAATGTAGACCCATATACATATACACAGGTATATATAGATATACGCATGATATATATATATATATATATATATATATATATATATATATATATATATATATATAGATATATGTATATGTATATGGACTGACATGAGCATAAACATACAAGGCAATAACAAATGTAAGAAATAGGAAGTTATCACATTATCAGTTAACTCCATATAAAATGTCCATCTTTTGATTTTGGTAAACAGAGACAGAATAGAAGGGGAGGAAGAAGAAGAAGAATATTAGAGTAGGAAATGATGATGATGAGAACGGGACCAACTTAAGGTACTAAGAGAGGGCATAATAGTCAAAAGAAAGGGTAGAAGTTTCTCATTTATATTTCACACTGTTCTTGTCTGAATTGATGGTTTCTTAACTCAAGGCAGTAGTTTTGGAGTAGAAGGTGTTAGTGACCGTAGGTTGCATGTTGAAGTAAGGAAAAGTCACCAGATTAGATATTTAAAGATGAGAATACCTAGCAAGGGTGTAGCCAGGAATACTCTGTACTCTATAAAGTACATTTTTTTTCTGAGCGTCAGAAACATTGGGACTTTATCTCATTCACCAATGGCAGCACTGCCTGTGGGGAATAGAAAGTGGGCGATCTTACCAGGCCAAAACAGGAATTTATTAACTTTAACTTAGTAAACTGAATGTGGTTTTGAAAAGTATGTGTTGGATATAATCATATTCCTAGACATTTGAAGCACTGAATTGTTTCTCAGTGATCGTCATCGCTGTGGGAAATGGTCCAATTTGTGGAGTATTTACTGTATTCTGATAGGATTTGTTTCATTTACTGTTTTATAACAATGGATGATGAGCCAGGTGCATACATCACAATATCACCTGCATAAATAATTATAGGCAGTAGGTGGAGGTCTAATGGGAGTTTGTTAATGACAAGGGAGAGCAGAATGGGTGATAGCACAGAACTTTAAGGAACTACCATGTTAATGGAGGTTGCTGGTGATGGCCCTCCAGTCTGCATGTTATAAAAATATGATGGTGTGAAACGTTTTGAACCACATGGAGATTTGTGGGCTTATACTGGCTGTATGGAGTGAATGGTTTACCATGTCAAATGCCTTTGGTAGATCAATAAGGATAGCTCAAGTTAGAGTTCCTGTCTCCTTATTTTATAGGATGTCATCTGTTAGGGTATAGAGAGCAGCCTTTGTGCTTCTCTCACTCGATAATCCATATTGGTGGTGTGATACAATTCTGTAGGTTTGCAGTTGATGAGCTAGTTGTTAACAAATTAGATTTTTGAAACCTTTGCCCACTGTTGGGAGGATGTTGATTGGTTTAATGTCACTGGCTGAGCTGGGCCTATAAACCTTTTTAGTCATGTAATCCTGCCTATTTTTCACTGAGAGGGCATTATATTTTGGGTGATACATAAACTGTAGATATGTTTCAGTGGCTCTGTTATCTGTGTTTAGGCCATTTCTTCATTATTTTCTGTGCAGCCTTTCTTTGTGACCCTAGTATTCCATAAGAGGTTTCACACTAATCTTTTTTCTTGGAAACGTTTTAATCAAACTATTTTATTTCCTGGTATTGTGTCTCAGACAGTATATAATCTACCTAAATTATAGACATATCAATCACTTTTCTGTCTTTACTGGAAGTGGGTCCCTTCTCCTAAACTAACAACTTTGGTTGGTACTTTCTTCCATGGCTTTAGAATGTAAATAAGATATATCTATCCTGGACTTCTCTTACCTGTCTGCCTAATTCTTTTGTTTACCTCACACAATTTTTTGGCGTGAAATGAACCCTGACAATTAGCCAAAACTTTGTTTTTTGCTGAGTGAACTAAAACTAACACTAAGTCTCCATATTTAAATTCCCTGGTGCTTGCATTTGTATTCTGTACCCTTTTTTGTATAGCTTGGGATCATTCCATGAGGTCTCCCTACTATGAATATCATAACTTTTAGCCTATTTTGTAAGTTAATGTAGTGCTACATGACACATTTAAAAGGAGCTTCTCTTCTTCACAAACTTCTCTTGTAATATCAACCAGTCCCCAAGGATATTTGCAATATAGTAAGTGAAAAGGACTGAACCCTGCCAAGGCTTATGGCACTTTTCTAATAGCAAACAAGATTTTGAGAATTAACTGGTCCGTTTTTGCCATCTTTCACAGTAATTTTTTTCAGCATGGGCAATAATGTTTGGTTAAATCTCTCCTCTAATCAGTCTATACATATATCTAGAGGAGGTACATTGAGGTTTTTAATTGCTTGACCTTAAAGCCATAGTACAGGATAAATTAGTATTTATTAGGTATCCTTACTCATAGGTTCATAGGTAGGTACTAGGCTATTGGCCCTAGGGCCTATATAAGCCTAGCCAAATGGTACCCTGGCTTTCACCACCCAAGAATATTATTTTCCTGTGACCCTGTCAAGCAGAGCCACAGAAGTGATGCCCGGGGTGAATTTCCTATCTCCCATCCAATCATCAAGATTTTTCTTGAAGAGTGCTAATGAGGAGCTTTGTTTGATATAGACAGGTAGTTTGTTCCAGAGTATGGGAAGTCTCTGGGACAGGAATCTATCCCTCCAGCATGTTCTGTTTATTGTGGTGACAAGGTTTAGGTCCCTAGAGCGTGTAGCTTGGGGGGATTGGGATTTCTTTAGGTGGAGCATGTCCAACAGCTCTGGGTTTGACATAGCTTTGTAGGTTAGGCAGAGATCGCCTCTGAGTAGGCGATATGCGACGGAGTAAAGCTGGAGTTTTTTGAGACGGTCTGCGTAGGGCATCTGTTTGAGGCCGGTGATCCTCTTTGTGAGGTATTTCTGCGGCCTTTCCAGTTGTTGTAGATGTCTTGTGATGTTCATACTAAAAGGGGATTGTACTCTATAATGGGTCTAATGAGGGATGAGTAGAGGGGAACAGTGACCTCTTTTTTCCTGGATGAGAAACCTTTTGTGATGAGGTGTGCCACGTAGAAAGACCTGACTACTGTGGCGATGTGATCAAAGGAGAGACTACTGTCCACCTGTGTCCCAAGGTCTCATATCACACTTCCGGTGTTAAGTAGACTACCGCCTAAGTGGTAGTTCATGGGTACAGAGTTTTTACCAAAAGAGATGACAATGCACTTTTTGGCATCGAGCTTGAGGCTATGGCTTTGACACCAGGCATCTATCTCAGTGAGGCCCTTTTGTAGGATGTCCACATTGTTAGGAGTTTTGATTATGGCTCCTAGTTTGCAGTCATCTGCGAACTTTGTTAGCCAAAGACCCTTTGTGTTAGCCTGTACTTCAGAGAAGTAGACACCAACCAAGCGAGGACCCAGGACTAAACACTGTGGTACTCCACTTGTCACTGGTCTGAAGTTGGATTTAAAGTCTGCTACTTTCACAGTGTGGGTTCTGTCAGTGAGCCAGTTAGCAACCCATCTTGTGACATACCTACTCTGAAAAATAACAATAACGTCCTCGCTATAGATTTAGCATTAGCAAGATAGTTTGAAGGCAATAAGTTGCACAGTCCAAAATAACTAAAACATACTGAAAGCCATTGCTGGTTTTACCAATGGCCCAACAAAAAGCACAGGAATATGTTAAAATGGCAACTCTGTAATAAACATTGGAAATAATGATATTTTGAAACCTGAGTGAGGAGTTGTTTTGGGGCATTTGGGGTGCCCGGGTCACAGAAATTGTTAGCTTTTGTCATTATTCCTGACCAGCAAAATATTGCTAGGATTTTTGCTTCAGTTTTATCCATTCGTAGGTGCTCCCATACCTCTCAACTGTTTAGATTTTTGTAAAATGTTCAGATTTTTGCTTTATATTTTTGGTTTGTACCTCATAAAAGTTGTGATTTTCTGGCAAATTTTTTAGGATCAAAGTTACTAAACAATGACAGATATCCGAGTTTCATTTTTCATATCCTTCAGAAAATGCATGATAATGCAATAGTTTATAAAAGCAACATTTAACATTTGTCCCTGATTTAGGGCCTTTGTCTCTCCATTAATTTTGACCTTGTCCAGAATTCTTATGCTAAGGCGTTGAAAGATATGGGTGTCCCCCTTGTATATGGCTATGTGTTATTCTCATCACTAGATTTCTAAAAGGCTTGTGCACCAACAGTCAGTGTACTCTTTTCTCTTTAGCCTTAATTACTGTGTGCATTTCATTTTATAACTCGCACAAAGAATTGGAAGCATAACGACTTTGTTCAGCTTCTTTCCCTACATTGCTACATTTTTCTTTGCGCTGTCTTCCCACTGTGCCTTTTTAAAGGTTTTATGGCTTACCTGGAGGTTCAGGAGCTCTGAAGTTTTTTGTGAGGTAGATGAAAAGACAGACTTGTGGAACTCCTTTCTGATGCTGCTGTTATGGTCTAGTATCTCTAGAACATAGACACCATTGAGATGTCTAAGGGCAGAATGTGTTTCACATCTTAGAAATACGTAAAGCACTTATCACACAGACGATGCTCTGAATCTAAATGTACCCGCCTCGTCACAAACTTTTACAGCTTTTACCTGCTTTCTAACAGTACAAGTGTTTCATGGTTTTCTAATACACACGTAATGTTTCTACACTTTTTTCTGTGTAAGCCATACTATATTAGAAAAGCTGTAGCTGCAGACACTACAAAGTCAGGCATGTTGTGCAGAGACTTAAGTGGGTAAAATGTTAACACGATGCTTTCTGCAGTCCGTAGTTTAATTCCCTCAGCTTCCCATTGCCTACTCTGTGACTGTGAGCAAATCACGTATCCAGACAGTGCTCCGGGTAACTAGGTAACAGGCCTAGACTCATCGACTGTCTCCTGTCCCGCATACCTAGTATCTAGCTAAGAATAATAATCAGCTTTCCAATCATGATCAACTTGCTGTGGATTCCTGACACAAATTTTACAGCTAGAGTTCTACTTTTGAGGCATTTATTTTACATCCACAGCTCCTAAACAAAGCAAACTAGTTACGCCTGGAAACCCGATCATACTCCTCTATTATATAGATGGACATATATATTTATATGCGCACATAAACATCTACATTTGTATACATGTTTAACACGTGTGTATACACATGTATAATATACACCCACTTTGTGTGTACAGATATTACAAACATATAACCGCACAGTCTTACAGATCATTCTATGGAAACAGCAGTTTAATTAAAATTGCAGTTTAAAAGCGAACTCGATTGAAAATGTCCATTCTTTTGAAGAACTACATAAGTACGATACGGAAGTTAAGCCCCGTGTAACATAATAATAGCATCTACCACCCCATACAAAATCACAGCAACTTCCAGTTTTCATTCGATTTGACCTCCACTAAAAACGTCACATAACGCATGCGCATCTAGATTGGTTCCTTTCAGCTGAGTGGTGTCTTGGTCACCTTCTCTGTAATTCTTGATGACGTATTTACTCTACCATGTGTTGAACATAGGTTTGTGCTCTGTGTATTGTTAGTTTTGGGAAATGGCGGAGTATTTAGCATCTATTTTTGGAACTGAGAAAGATAAGTAAGTACATAAAAATGTGACTATAGCTGACTATTTTTTTCCATCCCTTCTGTTGTCCGTTGGGTTAGTTTAATGATTGTTGGCCGGTTTGTGTATATGTGGGGGAGGGGAGTGCACGGGGGCCTGGCGGGAGACTTTATGCTGAGGTTGTTTTATACTTCATTCATAAGGGCCCTAGGATAATGCTTACTCTCGTGCCGGCTCATTGGTATTCTGTATGAAGTTGATTTCAAGTTTTGCATTAATATTTTTCTGCATGGGTGTTCTCTGCCATTTAATTGTGTGAGGTAGAAATGTGATCAGGATTGTTTGGTGCATTCTTTTTTTAACTTTTTAAATTAAATAGGTTTTGTTACTTTTGTGAGCTTGTTAGTATTCCATTATTTCCCTTTTTACGTATCAGTCTTCTATTGTTAAAGACAACCTTTGACTTGAAATTCTTAAAAACTATTTTCATTGGCGAATGGCTTGTTATATGGGACTCTTGGCATAATTGTATCCAATATCCCCCAGGATATGTAGTAGTAAACCCCGCCCACCACCAGGTGATGGGTACGAATATTACAGAATATTTCATGGAAAAGTTATTACGAATATTCATCGGATGTTCGGTACATTAGCTCAGGCAAATAATGAAATCAACGCTGCTTTTTACATTCATTTCTTAAAAGTAACAGTACTGTAACTCTAACTTAGTTACCTAACTACCCAGTGACTGCACACTACAAAAGTAAATCATGAGTATTCAATGGGTATTAGCTACGTTAGCGCAGGGAAATATTGAACTAATTAACAAAATATTGAAGTAAACATTGCTTTTTAAAGTCAGTTCTAAAGAAATCAGTAAGTAAATACTATACACACTACAAGTGAAGCAACAGCACTGTAACTGTTTACTTACAACTGAAAGAAATCCTTCAACTGATTTGTCTGTTTGGTGAAACAACTTGTATAACTGTAAAAAAAAATGTATAACAGCACTATAACTTTAGGATCATATGCTTATAGGAGGTTACTAGGCTGTTGCCCCTAAGGCCTCTCTACAAGCCTAGCCTTGTTCCCTTTTCCCTTGTGGACCAAGATATATAGTCTGTGTTTACAGAAATAAATATACAATTGTTGTCACTTACCCGAAGACGCATGAAAACCCCTTAAAATATGAGCAGATATGAGGCACTGGACAAGCATTCTTATGACGAACTCTTGTTTAATAAAATACTAAAAAAAGGACCAGAATATGAGGTGCATATTTTCTAATACCTAACGCATTCCTTCAGTAGGGTTAGGGTTTTCCCTTGTGTGCCAAGTCCATTTCAAAAGGCAGGATACATGCTTTTCATCTGTAAAGTGTGAACTGCTACTTCAGCAGGAAACATCCGGGGGGAAACTATGTGTTTTTCAAAAGTGCACCTTCACCCCACCTTCTCTTAAGATTCGTTGCCCTAAGGCAAAGGGAAATGTCTTAGAACTTACATTTAACATCTGCAGCATTTAATTCATTTCGCCCTTGAGTCTGTCAGTCTCTGGAGCATTCACAAATCACATGAAAAGGGGCGACTGAAAAATATGGTAATCCTCAACCAATGTATGCATGATGTCGCTGTCAGGTCTGCATGGCAGTCGATCATGCATCATTTGCATAAAACATCACGGCCATTTGGCATGCCAGTTCCACAGGCAACATCCACTTCTGCACAGTCCGGCCGGGGGCGGGTACTACAGTACAGGTATGCCAGATTCTTAGCACACATTTATAAATGTGATCATTTGCTTATGATACTCATTGAAGATGCTGGCTTTCTTTTCCCTAGATCACACATGGTGTTAGTTTGTTGATTGTTGTCAGTGGCATCAGGGCCCGCCATTGGTCAACTGGTGCCCTAGACAAAAGTGCTCCATAGCACCCTCCCACACCACTTGGTGCCCCCAGCCTGACATACCTACACTGTCCAGGTTACTGGAAAAGTGCCCTCTGCTAGAGTGGCGCCCTAGGTGGCCACCTATTTGGCCTATGCTTGAGGCCGGCTATGAGTGACATCCAGTGTGGTTCTTGGAAAGTACTTCTTGACTGATATTATTCTTTCACGTATGTGTGTCTGGGGGTAGTTAATTCAGTGATCTAATAGTGTAGTAGTGTCCCGAATCCTCATTGGGTCTGATATGGCACAGTTGACTGCAGTAGCTTCTTATTTTTACTTGTGTTATTGTTGATTTGAGAACAATATGTATTGGCATAATAGTTAATAAGGTAATGGGATCGGCAGTGTTTCAGTGGAGCAAGAAACCTGGTGATGTTTACATTTATTACTCCAAACTACACTGCCATGGCAATTTTGCAGTTGTAATTTGTTTTAAATGTATTAAAATGGCGATAATTCTAAAAATGTTGCGGAATGACACGGTTAGTTTTTAAATCTGGTATGTACTGTTGAGGTCTTTAATTATGTTTTTAGTAGGAGATTGCCCCCCACTCATATGACTCATATGTTGACCTGCCCCCCACTCATATGACTCATATGTTGACCTGCCAGTGTTGCATACTTTCTTTTATATGCAAGTAAATATCACTGCTTTTTGTTTCTTGATTTTTTTGCCTTGTGTTTGTAAATTTCTGTGATGTTTTATTTTGCATATGTAAACTTTTGTTATGTCCCTATGCTGCGGCTGACGGAACAGTCCACTCCTTGGGTTCACAAGTTGTATGCCTGCCATGTGCATATGTAACAGGTTTCTGATTTAGCAGTTAAATGTCCCTTTAATTTTTTTTTTTTGTTAGGAACTTAGAAGATTCACCCATTGGATGCTCTGTAGAAAGTCCTGCCTAATTGCATACTCATTCAATTTATGGTATTTATGTAAATGATACAACAGTTGATAGTAATACATCTGCAGTGACTTGACTGGTGACACATTTTACTAACTGGTTTTGTATGGAGGCAAGTCACTTGCACACACTTCCGTGGTCCTCTAATTCCAGTCCTGTCACAGTGAAGAAGTAACAGACACTGTTTTTACATAGAAAATGGATCTTGTAGCAATGACCTCACAGTTTTAAATAATTATAACTGGGAGGGGGGGCATACCTGCTTGCAAAACCAGCTTTTCTGAATAATCTCTACCACTCTTAATTTCTTGTCTTTGTGAGGTATTGTAAGCCATTAGAAACTGTCTTAAACCTGCATGAAAATAGTAGACCAAAGACCTTTGGATTTTACACACAGAGGTGAGAGAATATGTATGTGTAGGATATGGTGGATACTAGCACCTCCAACAGATCTGAAATGAAAAACACCATTCTAAAAAATGCCGTGCTGTAATTTAAAAAAATCCAAACTTAATTTCAGGTGCAAGGTTACACTAAAAACACATTATAGGCATAACATCTGTTTAGTAGAACATTTCAGTTAAAAGCCATTATGTGTCCGACTTGGTTTGTAAATGTGAGTGGTAATGGATTACAAAATAATTTGTCCATTGAAGCAGAAGAGTCAATATTAATTGTGCAGTATTTGTTTGTTAACCAAACTGGTCCTGATGCAGTTTTCTGCCATTACTTTGGCCTGAGGTACATATAGCAAGTGCTACATCACGTACAAAAAATAAATGTTACAAAACAGCACATAACTATCAAACCGTTATGAGTTGTACATAAAGTACTCTGCGATGAATACAGTGATGGAAACAAATATTTCAAAGTGATGGTTGATCTATCATTGTCTTGGAAACTCTGATACTGACAGGATTTAGTTAAGTTTATTTGAGCTTTCATATTGTCCTTGTTTAATTTTACTTGAGTTCAAAAGACTACATTTTAGGTGGAGAGAGCTGAACCATTCCCTTGTAATGGGAGAAAATCTGGAAGTGTTGCCCATCAAAAATATCTTTATAAATATGATTGCATAGTTTAGTAAATATAAATATTTACTTAACACTTGTAAAATTAGTTTACTTGTATAAAGGATCCAAGTTATGCAGTGATTCACAAACTTTGACTCATTAGTGCAGACTGCCAGCTGTATTTCTCGCATGTGTCATGAAAAGGAGAATAGAGGTATTTTATGTAACTTGAAGTTTAATGGGGAAAAAACATGGAAGGTAGAAATTAAAATACTCTCTCATAGTTTTATACAAAGACATAAAATATTGTATGTTTTATAGTAGATGATTTCTTTTGTATTTGTGGGTTCGTAGGCTTACTAGGCTAACAACCAGTAGGGCATTTTTAAACCTAGCCATGCATCTCAAATCTGACAAGTTGTAGTACCTTTGATAAGTGTAAGCAAGAGCCAGGGAGACATACAGCCTGTAAATGTTAGTCTCCATTAGAGACCTAAGTGCCAAACCAAGGATGAATTTCCTGTTTCCCATCCAGTTGTCCAAGTTGTACTTGAATTGGGTTAGAGAGGAACTGTGCTTTACATGGATTTGGAGGCCTGTTTCAGAGAAGGGATAGTCTCTGAGATACATACCTGTTTTCCAGCAGGTATTATTTATATCACAGGCAAGGTTTGTCTTTTTAGAATGGGTAATACTGGTGGTGGTTGTTTTGTAAATATGCAAGAGGCCTGTCCGAGTGGGGTCCAACAGTTCCTTGTGTGCCAGGCATAGATTGCCCCTAAACAGCTTACAGAATACAGTGATAGCGCTCTGAGGCAATCCACACAGGGCATGTTAGTTAACCTCTGTACTCTTTTTAAGTAAGGAACCTTTGTGAATGTTCAGTTACTGGATGTGACTGGTTGGGTACATACCATAGGGGGGTATTGTACTCCGTGATAGATGTGATGAATACAGTAGAACAATGACCAACTTGGACCTAATTGCAATGCCTTTGTTTATAAGTTGCACAACATAAAACAATTTTCTCACTACTGTAGACACATGATGGCCAGATACTAGATTACTGTCTGCGTGTCCAAGTCCCTAACTACTGGGTTGACTTTTGGGGGGGGGGGGTGTTCAATATGATAAAGTCTTCACTAAGGATAACCATAAGGCATTTTTCAGTTGTCTGCAGTCTTAAGGACAATGCCCAACAATGTGTGGGATTTAGTTGTAAAGAGCATCAGTTGTACTCTGCTGTAAAATGTAGCAAATCTGCTGGCCAATAAATTTAGCTCAAATTTCACCTCCATCTCATCTCTGGTTAACTGCCCCCCCCCCCCCCCCAAGAACTATCCTTCACCATTTCTCTACCAGTTATCACCACTTTGCTCTCTCAACCTAAAAACACAGCTTCAGTGGGTCCCGACAGTATCCCAGGATGCCTCTTAAATAGCTTGAAACATGTCCTGTAAGGTCCACAAGGATCTCTGTTTAACCGCAGCCTCCAGACGGGCTTTGGCCCTGTAGAGTGGAGGACAGCAACAGCCATCCTGCATAATGGGATACCATCAACAGACTCAGGAAATTACATACCCATAAATTTGATTAGTCTTGTTTGCAAAGCCATGGAAAGAATAATCCTGGATCTGATTAAATAACGACATAAGAAACCTCCAGACAGTGGACCTAACCCAGTTCAGCTTTGTCAGGGGTAGGTCTTGCCTGCTTAGTTTGGTGTACTTCTTTTTAAAAAAAATCAATAGGGCAATTGATAAGAATGAAATGGTGCATACTGCCTAACTTGACATGTCTAAGGTATTTTGACACAATTCCCCACCCAGGTATTAAAGTTGAACCTGCAAAACTGAGCATAAATCCTTGTGTCGTCAGATGGATATCCAAATGGCTCATGTAGAGGACACACATTGTTAGAGTGGGTGAGTCCAGATCCAGCAAGAGGCCAGTTACTAGTGGTATACTGTAGGGCTCAGTGCTGGGGCTTCTCCTGTTCAGAATATACTTCCTCTGAAGTCAAGGCTAATATAGCAGGCCTTTGCCCCCAGCTTGTAGTCATCAGCAAACTTAGTCAATCATTGAAACCCCCAATGATGTAGATATCCTTCAGTAGGGTTAGAGTCCAACAAATGATTGGTGCCAGAGCCATGGCCTAAAACGTAATGCATAATCATGCCCTTTTGGAAGTCAAATACCTCTGCAAATTGCAGCATTAATAGCAGACCACTAAAAGTGGACTCCGGAGGTGAGGTACACATATAGATAGTAGCCTGAATGTTGACTGCCTTGTGTCCACAGCAGTGAGAAAGTCCTTTGTGGCACATCTTATAAGTAAAGGCATGGTGTCTAGATGTAAGGAAGTTGTGGTCCCACTGTACTCGGTCCTCATCAGACCAATAATTGAGTACAATGCATCTTTTGGTATGAACTTGACGAGGCACTTGTAACACCTGGAGCATCCTCAGAGATTTCTTACAAAAGAAAAATCAAGGTGTAAACATGTTCCATGCAGGTACACTAGAAGCATTATCCCTTTTCTTTGACTCCTGCCAACTATTGAGGGGTAATGTATACCTAACTTGCAAGGCGCTCTCAAATCCAGCTCTGATGGAAATGTCACACATTTGCAGTACAAACTGCATGAGGTTCACCCGATCCTGGGATCTAAACCTGGTCTGTGACATGAACCAGAACATGCTGGAGAGAGAGATGTGTTTTCAGAGACTGCCCCTTCTCTGGAACAGGCTTCTTATTCATATAAAGCAGAGCCCTTCCTTGTCACTATTCAAACAAAGTTTGGATCAATGGATGGGGAATCGTAAATTCACTCTTGGGGTGGCTGCAGTGTCCCTTATGGTCAGGGGCAGTCTGTAAGATACTCAGAATACATAGGCACAAACCTTAGCTGCCCTGTAGCCCTTGGGGATTGAAAACCAGGTAAAACCGGGGAATAATAGCTAACATGGGTTGATGACTTCCTAAAGGATGCTGTTCTATGTTTCTTGGCATTTAGTTTTAATCCATGGTTCTGACACAAGTTACTTGTTTGTGTCATCCCTTACTGGAATATATTAGTACCAGTGGGTGATTCTATGATCACTCCTAATTTGCAATTGTGTGTAAATTTGGTCAGACAGCTTCCTTTGACATTGTCTTGACTTCAGAGAAGTAAATGCCGAAAAGTATTGGTCCCAGGACCGATCCCTGAGGGACTCTACTAGTGACTGGCCTGTTTGTAGAGGTGGACTCTCTAATTCTAACTTCCTGGTTCCTGTCTGTGAGCCAGCTGGCTATCCACTGGATGGCGTAAAGGTTTTATACCTAACCTGTTCAGTTTCTCAACGCACAGAGAGGGTGGTTGTTTCAGATGCCTTAGCCAGGTCAAGGTAGGCAGTGTGAACCGTTTTTGCATTGCTTTTGGTGACCTTCTCAAAAAAGTCCACCAGGTTGAGTAGGCGTGACCTTTTTTTGACAATTTCAAACTGAGTAGGGGGCAGTGTCTGGAGCCTTTCTCTGCAATTATTGATCACTTCCATGGCTTTGCATATGAAACTAGTGAGAATTATGGATCTGTAGATGGCCTACCTTTGTGCAGGGGGATGACTATTCTCAATTCTTGAGGCCCAAAGCAAAGCCTGTTTGGAAGCCACAGTTAAATAGCTATTCCAGAGGCCTTGATAGGTCATGGTTCATACTGTTTAGAAGGCATCCTGAGATACTCTCTTGGCCCATCAATGCAGTGCTCTTAGCCTTCGAGAGAGCATTGAGGATCTGTTCCCTAGTGATGATAGAGAAGTTATGTTTTGTGAGATTTCCTGACGGGAGATTGAGGAGAAAGAGAGGTAACGTTAGAGCTGAATTTGTCTGCCAAGTAGGTTTGCTATATCTTCTGGCTCAGTATAGCTTGCTCCATTAACAGTGAGCTCTGCATACAGTTGTGTGCAGCCTTTGACGTTGTGAACATAGCAAAATAATGCCTTGGGGTTGTCCTTGGTAAGGGAGACCACATTTATCTCAAATTTGGCTTTGGTAGACTTTTGTCCTTTGGGGTGTTTTATTTAGTTTTATTGCTTTTATCCTGCTGGGTGCTGTGCTACGCCTAATTTTTGCCATGATTTTCTTCTTTCTGTTATACAGCCTATTGAAGATGTAATTCCACCAGGGTGGCTTTTTTTTTTTTTTTTTTTTTTGGTAGTCAGCTGTGTATTTATTTCTGATTAGTATAGCTGCTTCTGTGCAGCTGTTAACATATTTGTATAGAGTTTCTGTGAACAGTTCTGTGTAGGCAGCAGTGTTTGCAGGGTTTATGGGATCTTGAAATTTGCCAAAAAATCACATAATAGTACAAGTTAGCCTCCGAGTAGTTCCTGAATATTCCAGGGTTAGCTGAGGTTCTGGGTTTTATTTGTATTTCAAAGGAGACAGTTTCGTGATCTGATCTTACCGTAGTGTATATTTACATTGAAGGTGTGCAGCTCTCTCCCATATTGGTGATGCCAAAATCCAGTATGTTTGCTCCCCTGATCGGTGTTTTGATGATTTTGTCCATGGATTTTGTGTTTACCAAGTCCAGGAATCTCTGTGCTTACATGTTTGGTGTTGTATATGATTCCAAGTTAGTGGTAGGGTAGTTAAAGTTGCCCATGAATACGGTAATGGAGTGGATGGTGGGCGTTTCCATTTAAGCTTAAATACATGTTATGGGTTCCCCGTGTTCTAGAGGGGGACCTGTAGCTTGCAAGGAACTAGTATGGGATTTTGAATATTGGGAAGTTCAAGTACATTGTCTGTTTGACCAGCCTTGATGTATATTTATTTATTTCTTTTTTTGATGTAGATCGGATCACCTCCACTTTTTATTCCTGTCTGTGTAGTAGCTGGTCTTACTGTGTGGAAGCCATTATAGCCTTGTCCTGCCAGTGTGTTCATCTTTGATTTTGTTGGTTTGATTTGCTTGATCAGGAAGTACTTTGTTTGGCATTTCCTAAAAAGGCACTATGGGGAGGACAGTTTTTTATCTAATATTCAAAAGCTTTGAGGGGGAGGTGCAGACCATCCCTGGCAAAGCAGCGTGGTCTGTTGTCCATCTCCTTCCATGCTGCCAAATATTGCACCCCCTTAGAATGACACCAAACACCCTTTAAGGGCAGATCCTGCCTCTTGAACCTGGTCGATTTCTTTGAAACAGTCACCAAGGCCATTGACAAGGGGAAGGTGGTCCACACAGCCTACTTGGACCTCGCAAAAGCCTTCGATACAATACCCCACTCGGGCATTATAGATAAGCTCACCAGCTTAAATATAAACCCCTATGTCACTAGATGGGTTGCAAACTGGCTAAAGGACAGAACCCACATGGTTAGAATAGCTGGAGCCATGTCAAACTCCAAACCAGTTACAAGTGGCGTCCCACAAGGCTCAGTCTTGGGACCTCTCTTGTTCGGTGTATATTTCTCGGAGGTACAGGCCAACATGGAAGGACTGTGGCTGACCAAGTTCGCAGATGACTGCAAACTGGGCGCCATAATAGACTCTCCAGCCGACACAAGCATCCTCCAAAAGGGCCTCATAGAAACAGACAACTGGTGCCAGAGCCATGGCTAAATGCCAAAAAGTATATAGTCATCCCCTTTGGCAAAAACAAAGTGCCCACAAATTACCACATAGGTGGTAATCCATTAACTACAGAAGTAGTAATTAGGGACCTGGGGACCCAAGTTGATAGCAATCTCTCATTTGACAACCACGTGGGCAAAGTGGTTAGAAAAACATTTTATATAGCCCACCTAATCATGAAGGGATTCACATCTAGATCAGGGGAGGTCATCGTGCCTCTTTACTCATCCCTCTTCAGGCCCATAATTGAGTACAATGCCCCTTTTGGGATGTACCTTACCAGACACCTGCAGCAACTGGAAAGACCTCCAAAAGTACCTCACCAAGAGGATCAAGGGGCTCAAACAGATGCCGTATGCTGCCCGGTTAAAGAAACTCCAGCTCTACTCAGTGGCATACCGCCTGCTCAGAGGCGATCTGTGCCTGACGTATAAAGCCATGTCCAACCCGGAATTAATGGACATGCTGCACCTCAGAAAATCCAAATCCCATCGAGCTACGCGCTCGAGGGATTAAACCTCAGCACTGAAATAAATAGGACATGCTGGAGGGACAGATTCATAACCCAGAGTTTCCCTTAAATCCCAGTCCAGGTTAGGCAGAGTCCCTCATTGACTCTTCAAGAGGAATCTTGATGAGTGGATGGGAGATCGTAGGTTTACCCCGGGTATCACTTCTGTGTCACTGTTAGACAAAGGCACAGTATACTAACCTCGAAAAAGGGCATAGCAAAATTAATTTAAAATGGGTGGCGAAAGCCATACACACTCTGGCTAGGCTTATAAATGCCCTAGGACAGATAGCCTAGTACGAACCTATGAACCAAAACTAAGCTAGTTGAAGTTGGTTATCTTCTGTACGCATTGTGGTGTCATCCTCCCAAGAAGGTGTAATGCTGCTCAATGCGAGGTTCATACAAGCATGGGACACGCATTCCGAGAGAGCCATGATTTTGCATATAATCTAGTGACAGACTCCTCCAGTTATTTACACCCATATGGTCTATTACTGAGTCATACTGGTACTTGTGGTCCAGTGATGTAAGCTTTGCTATATTCCTGACTATGTTTAAAGAAAATTATACTGTTCCCTAGTACACTTACTTAATTAGAGCAGCAGCGCAAGTGTGTGGTGAATGGATCTTGCTGTTGCCTGGTCCAAGACAGAATACAGAATGCTATCTCTTTTTCAGAGACTTCCCAAGTTAATCTCTCAAATATTACTGCTGGGGTAGCTTGCTGAATTACATAATTTCTTGACATCTGACTCTGGTACAACCCCATTGCAGAAAGCTAGCAGTATTTTGCATCTTCCTGTAAAATACGTACAGAAGGGCTCTCCTGAGATCTTTGCAGATCCTGGAAGTAATAAAACACTTCCAAGACAATACAGAAAACTTCTCAGCACAGACATTGCGTCTGTTGCTGCACTGAAAATGAAAGATAACATCTCTTTTATGGTCCAGCCATAAAGCAGTTTTATTTCGGCTATTTTCTGAAGTTTTGCAAGTTAATCTTCTCTATTCCAGTTTTCCCTGTTTAAAAAAAATATATATATATTTAAACAGTTACAATAGTGTATGAACATTTCTGTTCTGTTCCAGCAGGGCATGCTGTGGTTACATTTTAAGCACTTTTGCAAAAAACCTTTTCAACACACTCTCTTCTATACAAACCATCTTGTATGACATACAGATGTAATACATTTGTAACAAACATCTTGTATGAATCCGGTTCGTGTTGATATTCACAAATGACATATAACTTACAAGTATCTCCTTTTGTTACACTTCTATATAAATCATATTAATATTCACAAACAACATATAATTATTTACAGAATTTCAGCTAGCTGTGCTGGCAGTACCTCCTTTGTCACAGTGTGTGTGATAGGGACAGTGTTTGTACTACTGACCGCTTGACTGACGTTTGGAGTGCTTTTATGTGAGAGCTGTGCCTCCTGTGGCATTGTGCGAATATGTCTGTTACATAGATAATCAGGTAGTTTGAGGGATGCTCATATCCCCCAAGCTGGTAACGGAGATAAAGTTTATATCCATGGCAGCAAGCCTTTTTTTGATTAGGTAGTTGTAATGATACTACTGACATTGCATTATGTTATCTGATATGCAACTGTGGGGACAGTGCTTGTCACTGCAAGCTAGTTGCCCTGTGTGCAACTAGTTTCTTGTTTAAAAAAATATGACATGGGCAATAATATAGTTATGTAAATGAAAACAAACCATATTGACATAATGTTAATGGCAAATATTGTACATACCTTGTAATATATCCAGTGATTCTTTCAGACATTACGTAGGTCATTCAAATCCTGCTTTCTTTTAAACCTCTTTCCTCCTCTGTGTGTATTGTTCCCAGAATACCCATTTTTGTATGTAATTTGCTCCTGCCCTTTTCTAAAGATCCCAATTGTAGTTGTTTTATCTCTTGTTATATTTACTACTGGGCACAGTTGGTTTAGACTTTTTTCTATTTTGTAGTAATTGCTTTTTTGGCAGCCACCATAATTAGACTCGGGGAGGCCTTACTATGTGTAGGTAATTATGATTCTGTCATGGTTCAAAAAAGTAATTTCCTTAGTTACACAACTTGCTCACCCAGTATCTCTGATAGAGCAGTCTGCAGGAAATCTTTAATATCTGCTAACTCATTGCATTTCCAGAAAATAAATTCCCAATTACCTCTTTCTTCCCTATCACACCTCCAACATTTGTTTTCTACCGGAGGAAAAATTCTTACTTGAGGTATAAAAATACTTCCAAGCAAAGATCCTAAATCTTCTAGACTTTGTTGCATATTTGGGAGAAATGCATATATCCCCCCCCCCATTGTTTGTGAATTGTTTATCCAGTCTCTCTTCTTAATACTTTCTAACATCCTTTGGTTGATTCTTAGTTTATTATGCAGTATTTTATATGCTCTACTAATTATTCATTGTTTAACAGCAGCTTCTGTTCCAGATTCTAATAAAAACTCTACCAGTGCTGGTCTTTCACTTAGTATCCTTCTATTTCTTTCTCTTTGCCTTTCCTATCAGTGATTGTTCGAGTTTACTTGGACTGCAGGCTAGAGACTCCCTAGATAGGAAGGGTCGATATTTTTTATATAAGCAAACACACTGAATGAATTGTGAATGCTATATAATTGACCCACAATCTCCAAAAACTAAAAATGTTGAACACGCGGATCAGCGATTTCCCCCCCCCCCCACACCCAGGAGAAAAAAAATCACTGATCAGTAAAAAAAAAAAAAATCAAAACACAAAAGGTGGGGGGGGGCTTTGCCCTCCACACCCCCTACTTAAATATACCAACTCCAAGATCGCACCACAGTGGAGGAAATGGTAAAGTCCTGAAAACAGCTGTTCCATGCTTTCGGTATTTTGCCATTTCGTGTATGACGTTCAGTTAAACAGTGTTCGCAGTTCATTGCGTTCGCTAAAATAATAGGACCCGATTGGAAAGAGACCTTGAATTTATTACCTTCCCCTCCTGGTTCTTTTGCCAGTTTTCTTCAATAAGTTTCAGCCCCCTCTTGCCTATTGTCTGAATCCCTATCTGTAGAATCTTTCTGTATTTCCGTGTTGGCTTAGTTCTTACAATATATTTCTGCTGCTTTTATGAATATAATATCTTTTATGGTTTTGTTATTCTCCTTAAGGATCTGCATCCAAAATTCCAGTCTGCTTCCTCCCCCGTTTCATCATCATCCCTTTCCACTTTGCACAAGCAGAAACCTATAATTCAATGTATAGGAGTCTTAACTGTATAGCTCTGAAATACCCCATCCAAATTGGGTGTATGAAACTAAAGGGACTAAAATTATCTTACTATCCGTATCCATGTAACAGAGCTTCCAATTTCTCAGTTTTTGTAGTCTCTTTTGTTTAGTCTCTTCTGACGGGTTCCGGCATGTAGCTTGCAAGACATTTCCCTGCGGGCTACATCACCGAAACCAAATTGCTACAGCAGCACTTTGCCGTAGAGCAATACAGCCGCTGCAGCTGTACACTATGAACAGAAATGTTTTAAATTTTGGTGATCCTTACAGACAGCTGCCCGGCTGTATTCTAGCAGAGACAGCCATGCTAGATGTGTAACACATTCCTTATTCTCATTCAAGGAATATTTTCCTAATCAACTTTATAATTTTATCAGGGAATGCAATTGCTTCTATTGCCCTGCTCAAAAATTCATAATTACTCTCTCTTCAAGTTTATTTATTATTCCCACCTTTTATGTGTAACAGCTTTTTTGTTGAATATCTAGTTCCAACTTGTGTTGTATGCATACATGAATGCTTGGCAGGTTTATCTTTTATACGGTGTTTCTTGTTGTATCCATTTGGGCTTGTGTCACATCTTATAAGACTTTTTTTGTTTCACTGACAGCCCTTGCGTACAAAAAAAAATACATCCGTAAAACATATTAAGCTAATACTAACGCACAAAATTATGTACATCTTCAAATATTGAAGTTTTGTCCTACTAATGGGAACAGTTCTCCCAAACTGATAGCCCCACACTTTTTTAAGACTTGTGTTAAATTAAAAAGAAGGTTATCCATAGTAAGACACATGGTACAGCCTGTGCTTTTACAAATTGCAGTTTGGTTTTGTCTTGCCTTTACTTATTGCTTTCACAGATTGGGTAAACACTTCTATGCTTTCAGAGAATTTTGTCTCCTAGCTGTTGAAATAAAGAAGCGTTATGTTTTTATTGCTCTTTATCTGATTGTATCTGGTTCTCATGTCTTCATGGAGACAGAGTTGCTTTTGCTTATTTGCTTTCTCTTAAAACCTGTTACTAGATGAAGCCAAGGGCCTTAATCCATTCATTCCCCTATGTAAGAATGAGAAAAAGCACATCATTTTTTTTCTGGTATCATGCTCTTTTGACCAGAATTTTTTGATGATGTATCTACATTTCTTAAAACTGAACATGGAGAAAGAATGAGAGAGAATTCGATCTCAGTATCCCCATTTCACTTGAAAATAACTGTGAAAACTTTATAGCATGCAGATTATATAATGCATTATAAAAATGCTACTGTTAAGAACAAAATTTTGTTTTACTTACAGGTGACGCTCTTCCTCTTCCCCTCTCCAAAGTGTTTTTCCAAACCTTAATGAAATACAGTAGGGCATATGCTCTAGTGTGTCCTACAAGTTTGACAGTCAAAATTCGGTGTTTGCAGGTTTTCTTGTTTTGTCATGTTTCACAAATGTTTTGTAATCCCACATTTGTTAGTTTCTGAAGTGCTAATTTTATTCTTCTCTCCATCTCCCAAATCGAGTCTGCTTTATTTCTAATGTACACTTGGTTATTCTTTTCAACTCTTGTGCTTATTTCCAATGTACTCTTGGTTATTCTTTTCAACTCTTGTGCTTTTTTTCTGTCTGTCAATAATCTTCTGTTGAAACATTGGAAAAGGTTTCACTGGCATGGTCTAAAGAGCAAGAAGCAGAATTTCCTTCCGTCTCACAGCTCACTTTTTTGGAGAAACGTTTGTATTTCCTCCTCAGCATGTTTTGCATCAAAAATGATTTTTGTCCCTGTAGGAAAGAATATTCTGAATATAGTTTGTGCAGGAGTTTGAATCTCACACTTGCTTCTTGACATTCCCTAGTTAGTGGAATAAATTTACTCCTTTTCTGCCTGGTATACAGTGAGTAATCGTTTTCCACAAGCACTCTTACTATCTCCCACTTATAGTACTTTGTCTTTCTGCCACAGTTTTGTCAGAATAAACTCCTTTTGCTGATGGGATTGCATCTTTACTATTAAATGTCTAGGTTGCTTTCTCATGGCCAGATTTGGAGCATACACACAATGTGCCCTGTCAGTTGTTAACTCCTGCCGTGGAATACCAATCCAGTTGCTTGTGCTTTCATAAAATTAATAGTCTGTTCCTTTCAGCTTCTCTGGTACAGCAGAAAATGTTGGGTTTTCCCTATGTGCTCTGTCTTCTAATTTATATTATTTTTTTAAACATCTCTTCTTGAGCAGTCTCATGTCTTCATTTCGACTTCTGATTTTTGCAGTTATAGCACCTTGTCTGAACATCTGTTTGAAGCTTTTTCCAACCTTTTGTTATTTGAGTTGATGTACTCCCATCAGTATTTTGTGTATTTTAATCGGCTCTGAGTACATTTGACTTATTTTTTTTCTGTAGGTTACTGGAAGCCATGTCTTGCACCAAAGCTGGAGCTTTCATTGCTTTTTGCTGAACAGCTGCAGAACTCTTTCCAGTCATTTATTTTTCCTCACTTTTTGTAGCTGATTAGCTTTCAGGCCCTCTGTTTTTCCTCTTTTGCTTGCATCCACACACTGTGCTTACTAGCCAGTTACTGAAATTTACCCAAAAGTACGAGTTTACTGGCTCTCTTCTGAGTTTCTATTTTCACACTGGGAGTGTTGAAATAGTTTTTCCTCAATGTGCAGCCGTCTTGGAAGTAGTGTGCAACTAGGTATTGTTGAAATTTCAAGGGTGCTTTTAGAGGAAAAATGTCAACTCAAGGTGCCTGTGTCTATACAGGGCACAGCCGACCACTTCGGGGAAACTACAGAAGTAGACCCTGATGATTTATAGGATCATAGGAAGTTACAAGGCTAATGGCTCTAAGGCCCTTCCCTAGCCAAGCTCTACCCTTATTTCCACGATCAGTACCTATTGTCCTGCCCAAGAGGGACACCGTTGGATCCCTGGGGTGAATTTACAATTACCCATCCAGTCATCCGGATTGCGTTTGAAGAGGGCCAGTGGGATGTTCTATTTGACATTTAGTGGGAGTCCCTTCCAAAGGTGGTGTAACCTCTGGGAGACAAGTCTGTCCCTGCAGCAGGTTCTGTTAATATCACATACCAGGTTAAGGGCTTCAGAGCGAGTAACCCGTGTACCATTTGACTTGCAGATAGGCAGCATTTCCAATAAAGCAGGGTCAGAATTTGCCTTGTATGCGAGGCAGAGATCTCCTCCGAGTAGTCTGTATGAAACAGAATAAAATGACAGTGATTTGAGACGACCCACATAGAACAGATGCTGAAGACCTTGAATTTTTCTTGTGAGGAACCTTCTGTGGTCTCTCCAATTGCTGCAGGTGCTTGGAAAGGTACATACCAAAAGGGTCATTGTAATAAATTATTGGCCTGATGAGAGAAGAGTACAGGGAGATTATAACTTATTTTAATCTGGAGGCAGTGCCCATACTTATGAGATGAGCGAGTCTGTGTTAGATAATCAAAGTCATTAGATGAGCGGGTCTGTGTTTTGTTATCAAAATTTACCTCGAATCTGCATTCGACACCGGAACAGCGAAACGCACTTCAGTGAACATCAAAACTTTTGCTAGGATAAGAAATCATTTGGCCACTACAGTGTCACAGCACACAT
This sequence comes from Protopterus annectens, assembly GCF_019279795.1. Classification (NCBI taxonomy): domain Eukaryota; kingdom Metazoa; phylum Chordata; order Ceratodontiformes; family Protopteridae; genus Protopterus; species Protopterus annectens. Next base: position 265,312,305 of record NC_056735.1, on the reverse strand, counting down.
CGCATTAAATCAAACCCACCAAAGTGAGGGGGGCTTCAACCCCCCAATACACCCCCCAACTATATATACCAACTACGAGATTGCACTATGGTGGGGAAAGGGTAAAGTTGTGGTGTAGGCCACTTGCTACCTTGCCCTAGAAAAGTTTTCATTGGTCGCAGAAGTGAATTTCTATCTTTCGGGGTCAATGAATACAGCTTCAAGACAAGTAAATTTCGAGTGTTTAATACAGACCTGAGATGAGCAATATAGAATGCCCTTCTTACCACTGTGGAGACATGGTAGTCAAAGGTAAGGTTGCTGTCAACTTGTTTGCTCAGATCTGTCACCACGGAGTGTGTACTTAGGGTGTTGCTATTGATGGGTAGTTAGCAAGAACATTGCTCTTAAAGAAAGGGATGATACATTTTTTTGCATTTAGTTTAAAGCCGTGACTTTGGCACCAAACATTTGTTTGTGTAAGACCCTCTTGTAGGAAGTTGACATTTTGAGATTCTACAACTGCTTCCAGTTTGCAGTCATCAGCAAACTGTCGGCCACAGACCTTTAACTTTTGCTTGTACTTTTGAGAAATAGATTCCAAACAGTAGAGGTCCTGGGACTGATCCCTGTGGAGCACCACTGATTCCAGATCAGCCGTTGGAGGTGGATTCCCCTGTTTTGACTATAGGGGTTCTATCAGTGAGCCATTTAGTGACCCATCTAACAATGTAAAGGTTGATACCTAACTGGGTGAGTTTCAGTGATGCCTGAGTGGGGGATAATGTCAAACACCGTGGCTAAGTCTAGGTAGGCTGTGTGCACAGACTTCCCCTCGTCCATGGCCTTTGAGATTGTCCACCAGGTTTAACAGGCATGATCTTCCTGTGACAAATCCAAACTGAGTAGGGTCAAGTGTTTGGAGATTACCTATACTTTGTTGACTAGGTCCATGATGATTCACTCCATGAACTTGCAGATAAGGCTAGTCAGGCTAATAGGGCTCTAGTTTCTGGGGTTAGTTGAAGCACCTTCTTTGTGCAAGGGAATAACTGTAGCTGTTTTCCATTCAGTGGGACAAAGCTGATGCTTAGACTATGATTGAAAAGAGTACCCAATGGTGTTGCTGATGCATATTGGAGCACATGTAGGACGCAGTCTGGGATGTTATCAGGTCCCATAGATACTGTATTTTTGGTCTTAAGGTGTTTATGACCTGCTCTTTAGCGATACAGGTGGTAGGGATATTATGGGGTACATGTGGCAGGGATAGGGGAATGAAGGTTTCACAGAGCCTGTCAACCAACAGGTTAGCTCTGTCCACATGCTTTTCATTCTAATTTCTCCAAATATTTTGGGTTTCTAATCTGATGGGAATGGACCCTTTTCTCAAGTCAAAATATGAGTATATGTGGTATCCTTAACTACCAATTCAGCAGAAATCTGGGCCTTTCCTTTTTAGGTTACAGATGTAACTAAAGAACGCCTTATGGTTGTCCTTAGTTGAGGAAGCTAATTTGGATTCAGAGTTTGCTTTGGAGGACTTTACAAGAAGTCTTATTCATTTGTTTTAAGGTGAGGAGGGAGTGTATTCAGTTTAGGGCTTGTTCCCCCTTACTCATAGCAATTTCTTCCTCTTATTGTAAAGCCTGTTAATGGAAGTTGTCCACCAGGCAGGTTTCCTCTTCCTTGAGGAGCTTGTTTTGGTCCTATCTGGTACGGCCAAGTTAATGCAGTTATACTGGTGTTTGTATAAAGCGTTGACGTAGAATTCTGCATAGTTCCCAGCTCCATCTGAGGGAGTAGGTGCAGTGAAGCTATTGCAGCCACATCTAAGGGGGTAGGTGCAGTGAAGCTATTTATACCATCCCGTAAGAGGTTATAATCAGCTGTGGAGAAGTTTTTAGTTTAGTTGCTGCTGGGGAGTGGTCAGGTGCAATAGTCACGTCGATTTGAGACTGATTTGTGGCCATATCTCACCAGGGAAGACCTCGCAGTGGGGGTGCTACAGTGGTCCCCCATATTGGTAAGCACCAGATCCAGGATTTTGGCACCCCTTGTGGGGTTGTCAGTCAGCTGGTCCAGGGCATTGGAGTTAACAAAGTCAGGGAACCCTTGGGCAAGTGAATTTGTGCATGTGTAATTTATCCAGTCAATGGATGGGTAGTTAGTCTCCCAAAACCATGGTGTTCTGATGTGTCTTAATGGACTCCAGTAGATCCAAACAGGCAGGGTGGGTGTCCTGATTCATGGAGGGGGTCCTGTAGCTGGCAATGACTTTAATAGTGTCCTACCAACAGTTAATTGCACCTGAAAGTATCTCCAGGAAATCATACTTTTTAACCAATCTGGAGGTGTATTTATTTTTAATGAATATTGGTTCACCTCCTTCTTTAGTTTTCACATGTTCAGTTTGGGGTCTGAACGTGTGGAAGGAAGTGTAGTCGAAGGGGGGGGGGGTGACTTCACAAAATGACAAGTTTTTACTTAACAGTAGTTAAAGATTTAACGCAAGGGGCTGGCAGTTAGAGAGATGAAGTTAAAAACCTAACAGCACTAGGGTGGGGAAATTTTCATTTCTGTGTGACTGGCAAGGGACACAGCTCTGGTCTCTTTCCTAATTTAAATATGCAGTTGAAAGCAGAATACAATTAAAATATAGTATAATGAAAATGCACCTAACCTTTCCCTTTGCCTAATGGCAGTCTGTGACAGTCTGAGTTTTTCCAGTAAAGCGTCAAGTCTAGTAAGTGTGCATTAACAGCATCCTGATGGTAATGAAGACTGATTACATTTTCTTTGTATTCAATGCAAATTACACAACCTTTTAATTTACATGCGTGTCCCATTCTGTTCAGTGTATTCATCCACTGTTATTTGTCTTTCAGAGAAATGTTTGCTCATTTTTGGGCCATCTTCAAGGCTGTGCTTTCCCCGCCAAAATAAGGTTCTTTGATAGATTAGATTGTGGAATTTGTTCTTTTTGATGCTCTGAATTTTAAGCTTTCTGATATGGTCCCTTTTTCAGAGTAGAGGAGGGTGTTAAGTACAGGGTTCTGTTGATACACATTTGCTAGACTTGAAGTAGTGGGTTATACAGAAGTGTGTCAGTGGATATATAGTCTAGGACTCCTTTTTGTTTCATGAAGTGTGATAACTTCACTGCAGAATTAATAAACTTTTCATCTGCCTAAATTTAACTAACTTGGAGCAGTTAGGGGCAGTATTTAAAGATCACGTTTAAATGCACAAAATTACCTCCTTTTTATACAAAAAGGACTTTTCACACCCATTTACAAATAAAATGTTTTTAAAAATTGCTTCTAAACACAGAAAACTAAATGATTAGCTGTTTTTGTCAAACTGTTAATTTAACAGTCTGATAATTACATAAGTAATCTACAATTATTTACTATATGCTAATCCAGCATAATTAAAATTGGAACCCAAAGTAATGGAAGCACCTCCTGCCTTCCCATGAATATTAATGCCGTAAACATGTCTCAATACATTTTGCCTTCCATGCTTGGAAGCATATAAGGCTGGAAAATTTTTCACACAGAAAAGTGTTTACGCGTGCGTGTGTGTGAGAGAAACGCAAAGTTTTTCTCCCCTTTAAATACGATCTTAGATTTTCCTTTACATATTTTCAGTATGTGAAACTCTGTTCCATTAACATTATTTTCCTTTGCAAATTATATGTATTTGTGTTTATTTGAGAAGGTATTACTTGGCACTCTAGGTTGATTAGCTGTAATGTCTGCCTACAGCAAAGGCATACTACCAGTGAGGTATTCATTTTATATTAGATTAAAGTGTGTCATGTCTCTAGACCCGTGTCGGTACTACCTTGCCAGGAAGAAAACTGGAGAATTGGAAAATTCTACCAGCCTTCTCTGGATTTATGCAATGTATGAAAAATTATTACTTTGTTTGAAAAGTGGTGGTTTTCCAGAAAACTCGTGAGACGGGAGCCTCAGGTTTTCAGCCAGATATTCAGCACTGTAAATGGTCAGTGTACTTATAGCTTGGGTGGTGGTGGTGGGAGCACATACCCAGGACAACAGTGCTTATTCCCTGTATGCATTTGGTGAGTTGGTTATTGAATCGGATTTAATCTGTTGGATATCTTTGGTGAGACTT
>NC_056735.1:265295683-265303183 GCF_019279795.1 Protopterus annectens | reverse complement strand
TAGGTACGATTGGGCCTTGAACTATTTCGGTAGACGATTTAATTATAGGATGTCGTCGGATACTTTACCGACAACCGGAATTCAAAAGAAACGCAAGGACAAGGATAGGCCTCCGAGGTCCAAACAGGATTCTTCACAGCCGGAGCCAGCATCGGGTTCGGCGGTCGTCAGTGAGGCGCTTTTGCAGCCCCTGTCGTCCGCCACTTCTGAACCGATGGCCGACACGGACTCCCATGGGGAGCCATCTAGTCCTACTATTTTATCTGCTGCAGGACCTTCGGACGTCGCTCCTTCAGATGGGTCCGGAACCGCTGTGCAGGTACCGGCTTCTGAGGGAGTTTTCAGGCCTTCACATATAACCATTTTAACAAAGGCAAAGACAAAAACTCCTGTAAAACCAAGGGTTTCCTCTCAAGCTGTTTCGGATTCAGCTCCCAAGACCCAGAAGCAATTACTACGGATGGCTGAGGATTTACTTACAATGATTAGGGGTTCTCACCCTCCGCCTGTGAAAAGGCCTAGACAGGATTTACCTTATGATTCCTCTGATCAGGCTTCTGTGTCTTCTGTCTCTTCCTCTGACCAGGATTACTCTTTTCCTCCTTATGAGGATTCGGATGCAGAGGACACTATTCCCTCTGCTTTTCCCCCTGAAGATTTCTCTCTTGGGAGATGAGAGAACATTTTCATTGGGAAGGCCAGGATTATTCTGCCTCCAAGAAGAGGCTCAGAGAATTTCTCCTCCCTCAACACAGGCCCTTGGCTATTCCTGCTGTACTTGATATTGTGGACGATGCTTTCTCTGAAGCTAACCTGAATCCTGATTTCCTTGCCGCCTGCTCCTTCTAAGCCTGATAGATTTTACAGGGTCCCTGATTCCCATCAATTCTTATAAGAACCCTGCTGCAGATCCTGAAACTATTTCTCAGGGTTCTAAAGCTGCTAAGGCCGCTTCTTCTAAAAATCCTATACCCTCTGAAAAGGATTTTCGTGCCTTGGACAGGTGGGGTAAAAAGGTTTATACTTCTGCCACTTTTTCTATTAGAGCTTTAAATTGCCAGTTTCATATGTTTAAGTATCAGCAATTTCTTTTGTCTGTTTTAAAGCAAAGGCTTTCTACCTTTCCTGCATGTGCTGAGGACAAGGAATTACAGGATGTTTTGCATGCAACTGAACAAGTGAGCAAACATAGTTTACATTGTGGTTTTGATGCCTTGTAAGCTTCTTGCAGGGCTGCAGCCTCTGGTACTGTAATCAGGAGACATGCTTGGCTTCGGGAGCAGAATTTACCTGAGCAGGTTAAGGCGAAACTGTTAGATGCCCCTGTTCAACATGATGTTTATTTGGATCCAAGGCTGAGGAGGTTATTAAAAAGATGGAGAAAAAAGCAAAATCTATGCAGACTGTCAAAGATTTTTTACAAGTTCAGCCTCCTAGATTTTCTAGAAATTGGCCCTCCAAAAATTGGTCCTTTCCCACTTCTGACAGGCCTCAAAGGGGAAGATATAGACGGTCTAGAGGCCGGGCACAGACACAGGCCTCTTATAGGTCCAGACAGTGGACTGCTTCTTCACCTAGAAGGGGAGAAGACAGACCTCAATCACAAAGGAAGCAGACCCAATGACTCCCTCTGTTGGGCTACAGGTCCTTCTTTCCTGGAAGCTCCTCTCGGAGGAAAACTATCTCTTTTTTTAACAGAATTGGATGCATATAACCCAGGACAAATGGGTTTTGGATGTGATTTTAAAAGGCTACAGATTCCACTTTCATACTCTGCCAAGGTCTTACGGTTGGCCGGATCTGCTAAAACATCAATGGTCAGAGGCCTTAAATCAGGTGGACGCTTTATTGGCCATGAGAGCCATAGAACCTGTTCCACACCCAGAGATGGGAAAGGGTTTTTATTCAAGACTATTCCTGGTCCCAAGAAAACAGAACACATGGAGACCCATTCTGGACCTTTCAGTATTTAAATACTTTTCTGGAAATTCCAAAATTCAAGATGCTTACCCTGCAACAACTTCTTCCCATGCTCTCCCAGGATGCTTGGATGGTGACATTGGACCTGAAGGAAGCCTATTTACACATTCCCATCAGACAGGAACGCAGAAAATACCTCTGATTCAAGGCAGGCTCGAGACACTTTCAATTCTCTGCACTGCCCTTTGGCTTATCTACTGCGCCCAGAGTCTTTACCAAGTGCCTGGCTCCAGTAGTTGCTTATTGCAGATTCCAAGGGATTCAAATTTACCCCTATCTGGACAACTGCCTTATCCAGGCGGACAGCAAGGATCTTTTACTTCAACATCTACAGTTTGTTCAGCGTCTCCTCCTACTTCTGGGATTTTCAGTGAACACAAAAAAGTCACATTTGATCCCCTCTCAACAAATGATCTTTTTGGGTGCTCTTCTAAACACAAGCTTGCAAAAGGCCTTCCTGACCCCAGAAAAGCAAGTACATCTGGCAACAATTTTCAAAACCTTGGCTACTTTGACTCGGCTCTCTGCAAGGAAATTCCTGCAGGCTTTGGGCTACATGGCTTCTTGCATCCTGTTGATTCCAAATGCAAGGCTTCATATGTGAAAACTTCAATGGTACCTAAAGAGTGTATGGTCTCAGCATTACCACAGCCTGGATACAATGATACCTCTGATTCCCTGCTTCCAAAAGGAGTTCTTTGGTGGTCCAGGACTTGTGCTTTAAACAAAGGAAATCCCTTTCGTCTGCCTCAGCCTCTTCAGATCATGACCACAGACGCTTCGGATTATGCTTGGGGAGCTAATTTTCTAGACAAATGCCAGCAAGGCTATTGGTCAAACATCTTCACTGGCACATCAACCTGAAGGAGATGTTGGCAGTCCAACATGCTCTGCTAGCCTTCCAGAAACTTTTGCAACCAGGACATCATCTGATTCGCACAGACAATACCACAGTCATGTGGTACATAAACAAGCAGGGAGGCTCCCACTCTTACCCCCTTTGCAGACTAGTCATGAGTCTATGGGACACAGCCCTATCTCTGAACCTGCATCTTCAAGCTCAGTTCATCCCAGGAAAACAAAATCTCTTAGCAGACAGCCTAAGCAGAAATCTTTTGGATCCCCACGAATGGATGCTGGACCCCAACTTATTCAACAGGATTACAACAGTTTGGGGTTGTCCACAAATAGATCTGTTTGCATCCCATCTCAATCATCAGTTGCCTCTATTTTGCACCAGGTCCTTCCACAAAACAGCTTGGAAAGTGGATGCCCTGTTTTTCAGTTGGAGGAATCTTTCGGGATATGCCTTCCCGCCTCTTCCTCTTCTGCCTCGGGTGCTACTGAAAATAAAACAAGACAGACCCAAGATTATCATCTTGATAGCTCCAAATTGGCCTCAACAGTTTTGGTATCCAACCTTAAGACACCTGTCCTTGGATTCTGCCTCTGTCTCCTTCCCTTCTGTCCCAGCATCAGGGTCAGATGCTACACTCTCAAATCAAGACTCTTTGCCTAGCAGCCTGGCTCTTCAAAGGCCTTTGATTCCTTCTGCTCTTCCCAAACAAGTTTTGGATGTTCTCTTAGAAGCTAGGCGTCCTAGCACTAGAAAATATTATGCTTCCAAGTGGAAAAGATTCTGTATTTGGATGCGGGATCGGGGTTCTGATCCTCTTTTTACCTGACACTTCATCCATTTTACTGTACCTCTCTGAACTTTTGCTTAAAGGCCTCTCCTTCTCTTCCATCAAAATCCATGCTTCTGCTATCTCGGCTCATTTCAACACGGACCCCCCCCCCTTTTTTTCTCATCAGCTGGTGAGACAATTCTTGAGAGGGGGCTAAGAATTTAAGACCTCCCAGAACACCTCCTGTTCCTGCTTGGGATCTTAATTATGTTTTGGAGAAGCTTACTTTACCTCCTTTTGAGCCTGCTGCTGCTTCAAATATCAAGTTCTTATCCTGGAAAACTGCTATTTTATTAGCATTGACTTCTGCTAAAAGGGTGTCAGAGTTGCAAGCTCTCATGGCTGTGGAACCATACCTTATTTTCCACCAAGACAGAATGGCCTTAAGGACCAAATCCGACTTTTATGCCTAAGGTGATTTCTAAGGTGGCTTTAAATCAAACTATTCACCTTCCTACTTTCTTTCCATATCCTCAAAACAAAGGGGAAAGGATTTTACATTCATTGGACGTACACAGACAACTACGATTTTACCTGGACAAAACTAAAGACTTCAGAAAATCTGATCAGTTGTTTATCTCTTATGCTTCCAGTTCTCTAGGTAAGGCTATTTCAAAACAAACTATTTCCAAATGGATTGCTTATGGAATACGGTTTTGTTACTCTCATTCTGGGAAACAGATTCCAGGTACTGTTAGAAGTCATTCTACTAGAGTAGCAGCCACTTCAGCAGCTTTTCTCAGAGGAGTTCCTACCAAGGACATTTTGGAAGCTGCCACTTGGAGTTCAGTGCATACCTTCTCAAAGCACTACAATCTCCCTTTGTATTCTAAGTCTAGGGCAGGTTTTGCCTCTGCTGTCTTGCAGGGTCTTCTGGCTGCCCCTTCTTCTGCATAACCTCCACCCTCCTTCACAGCTTTGGGATTCCACCCTACAGTTATGACTGCAACAGTGAAACACGAAGAACATAGTACAGTTGTGTACACCTACCATAAATGTAGATGTTCGAGTGTCTTCACTGTTGCAGTTGGGGTTTCCCTCCCACCATTCCCCTCTTATTTTCTGTTTGTTCTATCTCCTTTTCCTTTGTGGTGTATTTGTGTTTCCTTTGGGACACCTACTGGATTTTTTGGGGAGCTTCTGACATCTGGGGCAAGAAAGGCTGGAGAAGATGGCGTCTGCTGTCAGCTTTGTACCTCTGCGCTCTGACGTCAGGGTACTTGCTGGAACAGCCGACGCCGGACCCAGACTTTTTTTTAATGGCAGCTTCTCCTCTATATTCTATTAAAAACTCTACCAGTGCTGGTCTTTCATTTAGGAGCCCCTCCCCCCCCCATTTTTTCTATTTGCCTATACTCTGATATCAATCATTGATATGGAAGGCAATCTCTAACCTGCAGTCCAAATAAATTCTTGGCCTCTTCCCATTCTGTTACCTTTCCCTTTTTAGTTATTTGCTCCCAAAACCTTGGTTCCTTTGCCATTTTTCTCCAATAAATTCCAGCCCCCTCTTGCCTATTATCTGTATCCCTAATCACAGTCATTCCTAGTGGCAGAATCTCTTCTCCATTCTCGTGCTGGTTTAGTTCTTGGAATACTCCTTGCAATTTTATGAATATAATGCTCTGTATGTTTTTTGTTGTTCCTTAAGAGTCTGCATTCAAAATCCTAATTGCTCCTTATTTCTTGAGCTTCCCTCCTGTATTGTCATCATTACTTTCCACTTTGATTTATAGTTTTCTGCTTGTGCAGTGTGAGAACCTCAACTGCGTTGCTCTAAAATGCATCCTCAAATTGGGTAATCCTAGTCCGCCTTGTTCTGTTGAAAGAATCCGCTTATCCCACTTGATCCTTCCTGTCTTCCCTTCCGAGATGAAATCCTTCCAACTCTTTTAAATTGCTGTCCACAGCTTCTCCTCTGGTTGATAAACCTACGCCTGACCTGTGTATAAGACTAAAGGGACTAAAACATTTTAATTGCTTGTATTTTAGTATCCGTATAACAAAGCTTCCAGTTTCCCAATTTTTGTATTATCTTCTGATTAGTCTCTTCCCATATATCCTTAGCTGTCACAACAGTCATTTCTAATCCATACTCCTAAATACTTATTTTTATCATATTCCCATAAATATGGATATTGTTGGACCAATTTGTGTGTGAGTATATGAAGCTAAAACAATGGCAATAGTGGTAAATCATTAATTTTGTATCCCAAGAAGATGAAACTGTCTTAAAATGTACCTTTCTGGTTTTGTCCTGTATAAAATATCATCTGTAAATAGAGCCAGCTTTTCCTGATTACCATACCAATTATATCCTGATTTTTATTTATTTATTTATTTTGTATATTGTTCAGCACTTCCAGTCCCCTTTTCAGTCTCCCTTTCACATACTTTGAGCTCTGGTAATCTTCCTTTCTTTTGTGGCATCTAGAATTGGATAAAAATATTTCACTTGTTGCCTCTTCAGTTACACTGGGAGGATCAGTCATGGTTTTCTTATCTGCACACCTCCACGTCTTACTGTTCTTTGCCACTGTGTTTTTACAGCTGCATTAGACAGTTCATCCTAGTTTGTATAACCCTGGCAATTTTCTTGTCTGCTTTACCGAGGACCAAACCTCCTCCCATCACCTACACTTTCCCTGGATTCCCCCATAAAAATTTTTTTGTTAAACTGCCATTAACCACTCGCCCTGCAAAATGTAATCCCAAAATCTAACTGATGTGTACTTCTGTTGTTAATTCACCCACACTGTTTTGTTATACTCTGCAGAGCCCTATTGGTAGAGTATATTTTTTCAATGGGCTTGTATTCTTGTCCCTTAAAGTACTATTCAGAGTTGAAAAAAAACAGGTTTGAAATGGAACATGGCAGAGACCGTGAACATTGCCCACTTCCATATTTCTGTCTAGGCTTGCTTTTGAAAGGAGCAGAGGTTTTCTATTTGGCGTTATACGTTTGTGTACAGAAGCACAAAACTTCTTAACTGGACTGCTTCGTAGTACTATAATGGTTCCAGTAGCAATACTCTAGCCTACTCTTTTTTTTGTCATTGCCAGTATTTACCAGGAAATCCTAGGTTTCTTTCCATCTCAAATAGGAAAGTCTGTGATTTTAAATTTTTAAAAGCTATTAAAAATGTCAGTGGGGGCCCCTATGGAAAGGCTTGGAAAGTATGTAACAACAAAGAAAGTATTGCTCAGATCTTTTGATCCGATTCAGACTGGAGCATTTTCTGTTTCCTTAAATCTAGCTTTATTCCATCTAGGTATTGATTTGTAGGTGAATCTGTCCTGTCTTCCAGAAGTTAGGATTTTTGTGACTCCAATCCAAGTTGGGACGGCCATTTACCAATACAGCTTTTGATTTTCAGGGTTTACTTTGCATCCCAAAAAGCACAAAAAAAAACCCCAAAGCACAAAAAAACCCCCAAAACAAATCAAAGGAGTTTTGAAAACCTGAAGAAATACTAAAATGTCATCTGCACAAGCAGTGAACTAATGCTTGATCTCCTTCTAATAATGTACCTCACCTGTCTGAACATCTCTTGGTCTTTGCCAATGATTCCAAGTGCACAGCGAGTAATAGGTACACAGGACATTCCTGTCAAGGTCATCATTCTATTCTAATACATCACTGTTTCAGACTTTGATGTGCAACATTTTAGTGTTTTATACTAACTGTGAGGGTCAACCTGTCGAGCTTCATTAGCTCATGTTTGTGTATCTTTAATGCAAGTAATTTTTGAAGTCTTCATAAAAGTATACTAGCAATTTGAGAATTTCCACACTGAACCCCTTTTAAATACGAGTGTAATATTGGCAAAGA